>NC_081419.1:11390696-11670696 GCF_949786415.1 Peromyscus eremicus | reverse complement strand
CATTTCTACTATGTTCCACATCAACCTCCACTTGTCCTCCATGGCCCAGGTCAAATGTTTTCTGCTCCCAAGACCTCCCCAGTCTTCAAACTTCCAAACTTCCAGTGTAGCTGCCACCATCCAGATGTCATTTGAACCCTGGTATGTCTCTCACCCATACACAAAGCCTGGTGGTCTTCAAATAGATCTCCCTGGGCTCAGGGCCCTTACAGCCTTGCAACATGTTGCCCAGGTTGCAGTTAGAAATGGACTGTGCACTTGAGTTCACTTAGCTGCCTCCTAAGCAGTAGAAAACCTTCCTCCATAGATTCCTCCCATACTCCCCAAGGAAAGGGATGAATCATATTGCTAGGGGGTCCTGATCAGAACCCTGTTTTCTTCCCTAGCTTGAAGTTAGCTACATAATTCAGTTATGATATATGACTGAACACTATCTATGGTAACTAGAAATTCTTTAAAGAGCTACTGGCAACCATAAGGAGACCCTTGCCTCAGATAGCCTGGACAGGGGCAGAACATAGAACCTACTGTCTCCCCTTGACTGGTTATCACATGCTTCTTCTCCAGTTCCCATACATGCACACATACACGGGGACACACACACACACACACACACACACACACACACACACACACACACACACACACACACGTCTGCCATAGCCCTAACTAACCCCAACCAGTGACCACCTGGGCCTACTTCTCTTCTCACACACTCTGGAAATGTTGCCTGGCTCAATTAAAGAGAAACACTCTTTGTTGGTGCTGGCCCACTCTCCTTCCAGCCCACATCACTGATTGACATTTTTATTACAGAAAGGAAGTGGAGCAATTCTGAATACTGTAAAAACAAAAGCTAACCCAGCCATGAAGACTGTCTACAAGTTTGTAAGTACTGGTGGCAGTCTGGAAGCCATGGATGGGTTCTTTCATTCAGTCTGACTCTTTTTTGTTTGGTTGGTTTTGGTTTGTTTGTTTTTTTTCAAAACAGGGTTTTTCTGTATAGCCCTGGCTGTCCTAGAACTCACTCTGTAGACCAGACTGGCCTCAGACTCAGAGATCTTCCTGTCTCTGCCTCCCAAGTGCTGGGATTAGAGACATGTGCCACTACGCCCAACACAACCTGACTCTTAAGTGTATCAATGCCTAGATTGCAGAAGTGACCAAAGGGTGGCCATGCCATTTCTTAGCAGTCTCGATGTTCTGAGAATTGCTTGGCTTTTTGCTGTTTTATGGTCATGACTGTGTGCATGGTGGGAAGACCACCCCCTCATTTATAACCTCCCCATGTCGGGTTACAAGTATAGTTATATACAGGGAGTGTGGAGACCAGAGGGTTGGGGAGGACCTCTGTTTATAACCATGACTGTGTGCATGGTGGGAAGACTCCCCTCAGTTCTGTCCTGAATTCGTCATCCTCTCTCTTGGCTCTGCCCTATAGGAAGTGCATGTGAGACTCAGATCCACACAGAGTGAGAGCAGACCCATCAACCCTGGCACTCCATCCCTCACAAGCCTCGAGTGCTTGTTCTTGTGCTTTTTCTTCCTTGATCATTTGACCCTGAGCCACATGCAGGGGGGCTTTGTTTTATTGTCATTTTGAATTGTGTTAGTGTTTCCTCTGCTTAGAGTGGCTACTATAATGGACAGGTGGCTACCAGCAAAGACACACAGGTCGGAACTGGCAGAAAGTAGAAGCCAGAGTGTCCACCAAAATGAAATTTTGGAAATGGCACTATAAAAACCTGGCAGTTGTGTCGAGTTTCAACCCTTCAACCTGGAGAGGAGATTGATCCTGAGGCCCTGCCCTGGTGAGGTATCGTGGGTGCTCTAGTCCTGTGGCTGGTAGAGCTGCTGTTCTTTTAGTGGTAGCTGTCACCACGCTGCCAAGGTAAATAATTATAGAGAGCAGAAGAAAGGCCTGGGAAGGAAAAGAAGAAAAAAGTCTCTACCATCAAAATGCAAAAATGGAATCTCTGCAGCCCCTTTAAGGGATTTTTTTTTTTAACCTTTTACCTTTGTATTTGTTTTCACAGCCATTGTATTTTCAACTTGATGATCCCATTTTTCCTTCCTTTTTCTAGTAATCAGAGAAGGTGATTCATGGTGGACTGAAATCAAGCATAGACCCTGCTGGAAACAGAAAGGGAATCTTAACTTAAATTAATTTTTCATGCAGGCAAAAGATCATGCAAAAATGGGAATAAAAGAGGTGAAAAACCGCTTGAAGCAAAAGGTACTTGAAGTTCTTATTCAAAATGTATAAGCACCGTGTATGAAATGCGTGGCCACAAAAAAGTAGGATGTGATCAATAGAGGGCTGTTTGATACAGTGTTGTTAGCACACTTCAAAATGCATTACCAGCTGTCCGGGAGTTTCACACCGTTATAAATATTCACAGACAAAAAACTGTCTTCAAATAACATTAAAACTCTTTGTGGGCTTAAACCCACAAAGGCAGTCAAGTTCAGAGTTGCCACTGTCCTCTGCCCTGCCCTACCAGGCCTGGGGCTTGCAGGTGTCCTCCCCACCACCCACTTCTGACCTAGGACTGGTCATAACTTAAAGCAAAATGCATGTCCAGAGAAAGGACCCCTCTGGTTCTGGCACACACATGGTTCCTACGCAAACACAAAGAGTGAATAGGAAGAGAATGCCGTGGGTCTCCCACCACACGGCACTGAGTGAAAGCAGCCTAGCCTATGTTTAAGGCACATGGAGGCAAACAGAGGCTCTGTGGTTCATCAGAAAAATTATATGAAGTCACTGTGGCTGAGATTTCCCCAACCTGAGTCCATGGGGAGTACAGCAAGGTGACCAGAGCAGGGGGCGTTTTTTTACACAGTCACAACATGGCCTCCAATACTGTGATTGCCACTCTTTGTTAAAGGTGGGCCAGACTAGGAGCTGTCACCCCAAATCCATAGAACAAAGCTGTGAGTGAAATAATTGCCAAGGCCACAGTGTGTGAGCCTAGCAGAAACAGGATTAGATTTCAGATCTGTTGACCTCCACTGTCAGAACACTTCCATTCTCTGCTGCTCACTGCTTTCCCAAACAAGTGTTTTCTTTTACAAAAGATGTCTGGGATCATTTTTCCCACACCCCTAAATGTGCCACTGTCTTGGCAATTTGTTGTTTTTTTTTTTTAAATTGAAAGTGGTTTCAACTTTATGAAGTCAGAAAAATGCTCATTAATTTGAAATGGGTCGAAAGAATTGATTCTTTTCTTTTAATTGGAAAATAATTTGCTCTGACTAAGCATTTAAAATTCCTAGCTTCGGCTGACAGTGAATTCTTAACAGCTGAGGTTCTCATCCTGTGATACAAACCCTATAACACAAATCAGCGCAGCCCCCATGGCAGTCTGTTCACCCTGGCAGACACTGGCAGGTGGGATTCTTTAGCTAGATGTTATTTGAGTCACTAATCGTACCTTTTCATCTCCTGTCCCAGTCTTGTGGGCCTGCATTAGATGTGTCCAGGAGGGAGCTTTTCCCTCCCCAGTGTCTAGATTGTAGGCTGTGGTTGGTTAGTATACTGCCTGAAATAAGCAAAGACAGGTCCCTCCTCAGGCGCCAGACAAATGGCTTCATGGGTCTCATTGCTTCTGCTGACCACGGAGCCAGGGACTGCCCTTCTAGCCTTTTCCCACTACTCACATCTTTCTGCAGCAGCCAGCAAAGCCCAACTTTTTTCATGTGTTTGCCCAAAGGCTCATTTACACAATCTAGATCGTGTTCCTTCCACACACTCCACCTTTCCCTTCCTTCGTAGAATCTAAAGCCGATTTTTTCCCTCTCCTCTCTCCCCAGCCCACACCAGTCTTTTCAAGAATAGCTTCAGGAGATAATGTTCTATAGACAGTGTCAGTGCATCTCAGGTGACACAAATGGTAAAGGCATTTTATAGAAATGTGGCTTGTCATCATTGGGCTGTTGACAGATCTATTAGTGCACCCTTTTCAATTTTCACTTTTCCCCCTTCGCTCTTACAGGTTTCCACAGACTTGATATTTTGCAGTTGTTCTTGGAAGAGCTGTTTTGTAATTGAAACCCCAGCATTGTTCAGTATATATAGGCCCTTGGTCTCTGGTGATCTCTAGCTCTTTTTCTTGAGCTAATTTAGGATTTGGCTTCCCCTGACCTATCTCACTGTAGTGGAAAGTATTTCCTTGGCTTTTTTCTCCCCCTTCCACCCACCCCTCCATGCTACATGGAACCTGTCTCTATGACTCCCTTGATGCACCTGACACAGATATCACAAGTTTGGTTTCTGCTATGAAATTGAGGCAGTTGCCAGCAAAGACCCAATTTTCCAATGTGCTGGGTTGCCACCTGGCCCTCTAACTCTGCATAGCAATGGTGACCTCACACATATAATCAAGAACCCAAGCTTGCCCTCTTTGCTCTTGCCTTGGGTTTGAATTGCAAATAGAGAATGTGAGGCCGACCTGAGGAGAGGTCACCATGGTGTGTGGAGGGTCCATCTCTAATGCAGCTGAGCAGGGCCCTTTCCCATCCCTTGTTCATTTGTGCTATAGATTTTTCAAAGCCTCTGAAATAGCTTTCAGGATATCTGTGACCACTGGCAAGTGATTGTTCATAGATCCTATAGTGTGGCTTTATTCCACATCTGCTCTGCTTCAGCTCAGGGACAAAAAAGAAAGATGGAGAACATATTTCTCTGGATAAATGGAACAAAGTGGCCAAGTTCTGCTGTAGCCTGGCCTCCTTTGAAGTCCAGCCTGCTCAGAGATAGGAAGGAGAAATGGCATGGCTTCCTAAGGGGACAGTGGCACTTCCCTGGGCATATGTCCTCACCAGGCCTGACTGTGGAAGGACATCAACAAGTTGCATTCTGCTTCCCTGGTCCAGGCTGTCCAGAGAGTGCCACCTTAAATCCAGTGGCTGCACACTCTCCCTCTTTGCCTGTAGGGAGCGCTAAGACACACACAGAAGGATGTCATTGTGTGCCCTTAAGGAATTCCTGAATTTTTTTTTTTCTTTAGTATCAGAATACTTTAGCCAAATGGGCCCATTTCATAGCCATTTGGAAAGTTTCTCTGTTCTTTAAGTGACAAATTGAGCTTGCTTAGTATCTCTGTGACTTAAAGGAGCACACCCACAGTTGGCTTGAGTTTCTAGCCAAACACTTGCAAGTGCAGTGAAGGGCATGAGCAAGCCTGGGCGGGTGGGCAGAACAGGTAGACTCTTACAGAACAGACATTTTCACACCTTATCACACAACTGTCAGCTCCCTGTCTTTAGACACTTTAAAATAATGCTGCAACCTCAATCACTGCAACTCCAATTTTGGCTACTAGTTTGATATCAATATTCATATTTTAATTTACATTTGCTGTTGTGGGAAGTAGGCTGGAAAAGACAAGTACAACACAAATCTCAGAGGAAAGGAGAAGGCTCTGGCCTTGGCCATACACACCCCACCCCATGGGGATATGGCATTTGGGCTTCTGAGGCCAACCAGAAGATTCAGTATGGTTGTGTAGGGTGGGAGTTACCAGCCCTCTCTGTTTTCCTCACCCATTAACTGTCTTAGAAGAGGTGATGTGTTAACAGGAGAACTTAGTAACAGCTCCATAAATGAGAGTGTGTCCTCTCCATTTCTTTGTTCATTCCTAGAACAGACAGTCTGCCCAAACAGCGATGTGTACACACACTAAGAAATGGCTGCCGTGGGTCCACCTCCCTTTAAATTGCTCACACAGCCACAAGAGGAATCTTTCCAGAACATGGCGCTGACACAGCTATATCCCTTGGTTGAGGCCACCCTGTCCTTGCCAGCCTCAGCCTGCCCAGCAAAGAGAGGGGTGCTCTAGGCGTTCTGCGAGTGCTGGGCCCTACTTCCAACTCCAGGTGTGAATGCCTGGCCTGGCCTTGCTCCTCTGCCTCAGGAAGTCTGTCCCAGCTCCTCCGAAGGCCTTAATAGCACTTTGTTCCCCCTGCTCACCAGGCCCTGGCTTCATGCCCCTGCCTATTCACTGATGCTCATCCACAGAGGAGCATCATGTGCTATTCCTGTCTTATCCACAGAGAGGTAGAGGGAAGCTGTCAGGATTCTTTTTTTCCTGGGAGCTCTGGGAAGGAGACAGAAATAGAATTCTCCTCTGCCTCCTTTGCTCTGCCTAGCGATGGGGCTTGGTGGAGCACTCCCTGCTCTTAGCCTTGAGGCTCCTGGACAGAATTTGCTTCCCTGTGGTAGCCCCTTGAGTTGTAGCTCTCTCTTCCTCCTGTGGGACCCTGCAGGAAGGAGTTGGCCCACCCCTCTTGTATCCCCTTGTTTCCCTTTTTAAAAATGACATTTAGAAGGTCAAGTTTTTTGTTTGTTTGTTTGTTTTGTTTTGTTTTTTTCCAGAGCTGAGGACCGAACCCAGGGCTCTACCACTGAGCTAAATCCCCAACCCCAAAGGTCAACTTTTTGTTTTCCATTTGCCAACCAACAAAATGCATATTTTTTGGGAATTCAGCAGGTCAGGAGAGAAATAACGTCCCTTCCAACTGCATTTTCTTGTGATATGCACTGAACATGTCCCTGCCTTCTAAAAATGATTCCTCCATGTGTCCTTGTTTTAAGTAGCTCATACATTTTATTGGATGGGCATATATACACACGTACTACACATACACATGCATACACACATATACATGCACACATGTATACACACATACTACACACATGCATACACATTGTACATACACACACACACACACACACACACACACACACACACACGCACACTTACCTTAATCAATGCTGTTATTGGATACCTGAGTTACTTCTAGGTTTCTTCATTTGAAAAAATTTCTACAAATGGAATTAGTGGTCCACAGGGCACTCACATCTCAAAGTATTTTTTTGTAAACTTCCAATTAGTGTTCCTCTCAGGAAGGAATCAGGGTACCCATATCCCAGTCCCTTAGCTGATGTCAGTTAGTTCTTGGGCCACAGTTTCTTTAATCAAGCAGTGCAGAGTTGCTCTGTTGGCTCCTACTCATACAGTATGTCTGCTGTTAGATGGAAAAGAGAATGTGCACTGTTCTCATTGCTCTCTTGACCCCTGCTCCTCCCTCCCCTCTGCTCCCTGTCCTTCCCCACATGGAAGAAATAGTGAAGAAGCTAAAAGCTCAATGGGGAGCCATGAGAAAGTACAGGAACTCGGGCATCTCTGGATGTTCTAACTAAACAAAATGTGACTTTCAGACATGAAGGCACATTTACCTTCCAAATGCTAGCTCAACTTAACAGAGACTTATGGGAGAGCTGTGCTAGACTCAAGAAAACTCAGATCCCAAGGAACTCACAGTCTGGAGAGCGGCACGGTAGATGGCATAGGACATGGCAGCCTGTGACCAGTTTAGCCAGAAGGACTGCCAAGGAGGAAGAGGAAGTCATTTTTGATGGCCCAGCGTCACATATGCCCGCTCAGGTCCAAGATACCTTCACTTGAGCTGTTGTTATAAGTAGATAGGATTTAAATGTCAGAAGTCTGCATTTTAGGTTCCTCCTCTTTGTAGCTCTGTGATCTTGAATAGGTTCCCCTGTCTGAATCCTATTGCTTCATCATAAAGAAAAGATAATCCTGTTTACTTCATAATCATCGTGAGAATGAAGTGTGAGAATAGAAGCCAATAGTCTGGAAAGGTAGCCACCAGCGTTAGGTGTCCCACACAGGGAAGCATTGTGTCCTTTGCATTGTGTTCTCTCAAAGCCTCCTCATAGCTCATCTCATTTAAACCATTCTCTGGAGCCCTCTGCTGAACAACTGGGAATCTCCCTGTTGTCAAAGCAGAAACCATTGCAGAGGTTGAGTCTGAGAGACTGGGGAAACTGTCTCTTGATGGAGCAGATACAGCTAGAAGACAGCAGTCTTTACTTAAAGCTTCAACTAAGACACTTTCCCCAAAACTGTCATGTTTTCTTTTAAATAAGTATTTTATAGTTTCCTAGTTAATATATTTTCCTACCGTGTTACCTTGTAGCTCCATTTTTTTTCAGCCAAGCGTGTGCACGTGAGACACACACACACACACACACACACACACACACACACAGAGAGGCACACAGGCACACAGGCACACAGGCACACATGGTATGGGAGTATTTTCCTGGACCAAAAATGAATTTGTTACAGCTTGGCCTCATTCGCCCTGTGTTAATCCTCTAGATGCACCCACACATAACCGAAATGCCCCTTTTGCCCCTTTGTTGCTCTCTGACATGGAAAGACAACCCACCCCACCTCCTTACTTTGTTCCATTTGACCCAGGCACCTTAGGGCAGCCCCTTTCCCAACAACCCATTTCTAATTGGCTGTCGGTAGTCCCTTTCATCACTGAGCCTTAGCTTAGCTGAGACTGGCCAATCCAATGCGGGCCACATAACCTAAGCCCTGTTTGAAAGGCCAAAAGGTCATCACCTTCCTGTATTTCTGGCCAAGCAGAGGCTCTTCTGGGCTGACTGAATAGCAGCTAATTCCTTAGGAAAGGAAGCCAGGAGGTTGGTAGTTGATGTATAACACTATACATGCACACACACACACCTGTATACACACATGTATAGAAGCTATCTGTTTCATTCCAATAAATAGTTTATTGGATAGCTAATAAAGTTCTAGGCATTTACGTTATATTACCTATCTCCTTTCATCCCTGGCTCCCATATACCCATTTACAGATAGAGAAACTGAGGTTCAGAGGTTTACCTTTGTTTCCTCCTTAAAACATAATTGTCCTAAGTAACCACTTTCCCTCTGTCTCACGATTCTCTCGATTCAGTTGAGAAAGTGGCCAATGATCTCTTACATGCAGAATTTGAGGAGTAATCTGCTGACCAAAATGTACAATTTTTTCTACAATTGAAAGAATTGGATGTTGTTTAATGTTATTTTTATATGGTGAAAAAAATGATTATTTAAATTATTTATTTGTACCTTTATTCTCTGACTTGTCCTAACTAACTTTCATATCCTCAAAAAAACACAGAATGCTTATTGCAGAAAGAGACACATCCATGTTTTGACTAGCTCACACCAGTGCTCCCTGACTGCCACAGCCAAAGAAGTCATGGCTGACCCTTTGCACATGGGGAGTTTTCTTACCTGACCATTTGACTTCATTTCCCAGATACACAAATAAAATGTAAATGTTTAGGTTTTTAAAGCTTTCCTTCATCCTGTAGCGACTCTGCAGGTCAGAGAGACCCATAGGTCCTTCCAGAAACACGAGGAGAAGGGAGAAGTCATGAATGTGATCGGTAGCACCATCAGTAAGCAGACAGTCGCAAATAATCAAAGTAATGCAAATTGAAACAACAATGAGGTCTAATTTTTCACCTATTAAATTAGCAATACATTTTTAAATGATAAGGCTAACAAGTACTGTGAAACCGATAGCACACCCATTACGGGGAGTTGGTGTAAATTGGAAAGCAATTTGGTAGAATGAATAAAAAGCCTTAAAAAGTGTTTATATGTTTGACCTCATGCCTTCATTCCTGGGGATTTCCACAGAAGCAATAATACAAAAGGAAAGAAAAATTTATTGCTAGCATTTAGAAAGGAGAAATAAAAAACAAACACCCAATAGTTGTGGGATGAGTTATTAGATTTGCTCAATGAAAATATGTATCCATTGAAATTATTATAATGACCATATAGCACCATGGTGATACTTATATTGGAGAAAAAACTGGATATAAAATTATGCATGAGCTGTGATTACAAGTAATTTTTAAATGTCTACATATAGACAAAGTGAACATGTGAAAATGAAAATAGTCATAGAAGAATGTAGAATGAAATAGGCTTTTTTCACCACTGTGAATTATTATGTTTAGTTTTGTGTAGATGGTTTTGGCTTTTTTGGTGCATCAATGTCAGAAGGCTAAGTTAGCTTCTATTTCCTCCACCTCTCCCTGAAATCAGCCTTAGAAAGCCTGGAGAGAGTTCTTAGCAGGCCTCCTGGCTTGTGGGGATGAGGTGACAGGACAAAGAGCTGGGACCACAGTGCCAACCCCAGACCTTCCTTCTCCCTGCAGGACATCGCTGAGAATGGCTGTGCCTCCTCTGCAGAAGAGCCACTGCCAAAGACCGTGCCATCCCCACTGGCAGAGGCCAAGGACCCCAGACTTCGAGAAGACCGGAGACCAATCACAGTCCACTTTGGGCAGGTATGTGCTGTGCACTTCCGCAGGACTGTTTTGAGGTTTTGGTTTGGGTTTATCAGAAGCTGAAGTATGAGCAGCCATGGATTCGTACCCCAGCTCTCCTTCAGCAAAGCAACTCCATGCTCTTCACATCACCAAGTGTTTGACACAAACATGTTTTGAAGGTGAATTTTCAAAACTCTACGTAGGGGCAGCATGGCATTGATCATCACTAGCTCCACTGTTAAATGGAGTCATTAACTGTGCTCACTGCCTCCCCTACTCCAAGACACTGCATTTAAGGTGCCTGTTAGCTAAGCGTCTCATTAGAACACTTTGGCATCCCAGGCCCTTCTTTGCACCTTCAAATAAAAGGCAACAAGCAAAGGCTTAAAAAAATCAATTAGGGGTTCTTTATTAA
This sequence comes from Peromyscus eremicus, assembly GCF_949786415.1. NCBI lineage: Eukaryota > Metazoa > Chordata > Mammalia > Rodentia > Cricetidae > Peromyscus > Peromyscus eremicus. The sequence continues at coordinate 11,660,107 of NC_081419.1, read as the reverse complement.
TGTACTTCCTGAAAATCAATATTGGGAGTTGAGCTTCCCAGAGTAAACACCCTTGCTATGGGTCTAGAGATCCAACTCAGTACCCAACAGCTTGCAAGGATCTGAGCGCTTAAAAAATTGTCTATTCATTTGATTTTATTTCTTTCCTTTTAAGTGATACACTCTTTACAGAAATTGAAATTTTCATACGTTTCCTACCTGTGGTTGTATTTTCAACTAAAAAGATAATGTACCCTTCCCTACCTCCCTTCAAACAACCACTCTAATGATCAAATTTAAACATGTTATGTGTGCTGTGTGTGGTTTAGTTTGGTGCTTTTGGTTTGATTTGGTATCTGGAACGTGGCTCAGTTAGCAAGGTATGGTTGTAACAAGAGTTCGCAACATTTATTATTGTTGTTGTTTGGTCTTTTGGTTGATTTTCTGGTGCTGTGGCTCTAACCAAGGACTGAGTACTTGCTCAGCCAGTGCTTTTGTACTACTGAGCTTAAATCACCTGATCCTTTAGCCATTGCCTAGATGAGGTATGATAAAGCTAATCTATGTGAGTTTTATTTACTGGAAGTAGGATTGCTATTCCACCTCAGAAAGAGCCCAGAGTCCTACGTTTAAAACTTTTCTTGTTTTGAGGGACATTTATCAAGTGCTTAGTATGTATCAGGCATTGAGCTATTTAAAAATAAAGAGAACCAGACCCTCAAGATGGCTCAGCAGGTAAAGACACCTGCAGCCAAACCTGACAGTTAGAGTTCAGTCCCCAGCCACTGCATGGTAGGAGAAAACCAACTCTTTCTCCCAATTTGTCCTCTGACCTCCACATGTGGGCCATTGCATGCATATACCCCACATGTGTAAGCAAACACACATACAAAAAGTAAACAAATAAAAGTGTAAAAGGAAAAAGAGAAGTAGCAAGACTGTTGCTGTGGGTCATTATAAAGCACTGGCTGGCTGAAGCATGAAAATCATTCTATTCTAATCGTCTTTTCGGGTAGTATGTCCATACCTCATTAATTGGGGAAATCTGCCACTTTTCTAATTTTACACTTAGAAGGGCTATTCTGGAAACTGACATGTACTGTAAAGCAGAAGCACTAACTCCTTGTATTCTCTGCTGTCTGTACCCTGAAGACCTGCCTTCTCTGGGGCTCAGGCCCTGTTGGAGCAATCCTCACCGCAGTTCCTAGCCATGTTTGCTGAAGGCACAGCCCTGGTTGTCACCAACCTGGCATTCCAGAGTCAGCTTCCTGCTTTCCTTTGTCCTCATTCCTGCACATGTGAACCTGCCCATGAAAGGAGCCCTCGCTGGAGTTGGAAGCCCATTACAGAGAAAGAGGGGGCGGGGAGAGGGATTTCATGGTGTTAAACATTCCATTTTCAAAACACACAAAAAAAGAGGCCCTATTGGAAATAGAGAGACCTTCTTCCCATTTCAGCAAGAAATAGAGAGAGGCTTTAATGTCATTCTCGGCTAAATGCAGAATAAGAGTGTGTGTGCTCACACGGGAGGGGGATAAACAATTAAAAGAGCCACCCCAAACTGTTGAAATAAGAGCTGTCTGTGCCTTCACAGGTCTGCAAACTGGAGAGGATGAAAGTGGCTTTCCCCGTTTGTCACTTCCCTCACGTGGCTGCCAGCATTATGCAAGTACACAGGAAGGCAGGATTTTTTTTTAATGCATGCATGCGGATTAAGGTCAAGCCCCTAGTATCAGCCATGCAGCAGGCTCTCCCTTCCAGCTGCAGCCACAGAGCCTACCCACAGCCGCGAGATGCCTTAATTGAGACGTGCTGTCAAAGTGACAAACACATTTGCATACAGTCTACACTCTATTTATTTTCTCTGGAAAGGTCTACAGTCTGCTGTTGGTTGAACATTCTTAATCAGTTTGCTGTAAGTGAACTGCCAGCTAGCTCACTTATGCCAGCCCCTTCTTCATTAGGTGACAGATTAGCTGGGGTGGGGGTGGGAGGCAGAGAAACCACAGACTTGCCCCTTTTTTTAACTCTTTCCAGCTTTGGCCCTTGGTGGGTTGTCCTTCAGTCCTTCCTTAGGGCCTTCTCTGATGGACCATTGGTCACAGGAGCACAGTTCCTCCTGGCCAGCCTGAGTTTAAGGTTGCTTTCTTCCAGTTTTCAAATGTTTGCTATGTTCTTTTGTATTTTATTTACTTGGTGGTGTTGTCTAAACAGTTTGAACCTGGTGTGCATCCAGACTGTAGCCTCATTCATGGTATCTGTAAAATCACAGATTGAACATCCTAGACCAGCTTGTGTTTCTAAATGTCTGTAATGTTAGAGAATGTCAATGCACTTCTTAGGGGCAGAGGAACAGACCTCACAATATCTTACATGAAGGAAGGGACCATTGGCCTTGTTTTGTGGATCAAGAGCTGAAATATCTGATCAAATACCTGAAAGAACCTGCCCAGGCCACATCCCCAGTGTGGGCACTCCAGACAGTCAGACTCAAACCCAGCCAGATCGTACCTGCTAACCTCCTAAATATCCTCACCCTGGGCTCACAGTGCTGTGGATTTTTTTCAAGTCCTTTTAGCTGAGCTAGGCGTTATAATGCATGTCTATAATCTTGGGTCTTGGGAAGCTGAGGCAGGAACAGCACAAGTTTGAAGCCAGTCTGGGATACATATGACATTATCTCAAAAATAAATAAGGTGAAACAAAATAGAACAGCAAAAAGTTCACTTAGCTGGCCTGTGAAAACCAGAACTGTTAAAGCCTGGGCAGGACACCCTGCAGGATGACAGCAGGATGCCCTGTGCAAACCCTCAGCAGTGGTGCAGCAGCTGGCAAGAGAGGAGCTCAGTAGCAAGAATGGCTACTGTCAGGGAGAAAAGATAGTTTCTTATCCACTGTCCTCTTCAAGGCTGGGACTATGTCTCTATTTACATAAAAGCAACCAGCCTCCACCCTTATAGGACATAATGATAGAGACGGGCCTATAATGAATAGAAAAAGAGAGAACGTGTGTGTAGGTGGGTAGGTCAGCAGACTACTTGCAAAAATCAGTTCTCTCCTTCCACCATGTGAGTCCCGGAGATCAAACAAGTCATCAGGCTAGGCAGCAACACATTTATACACTGAACCATCTTGCCAGCCCCTAAAATGCAAACCTTTTAAATAGAGACTAAAGCTAGGCAAGATGTTGCACCCCTGTAATCCCAGCACTTGAGAGGGGATAGAGGTGAGAAGAACTGGAGTTCAAGTCCAGCCTGAGCTACATGGGATGCTGACTCAAAAGAAATAAAGAGCTGGGTGGTGGTGGCGCACCTTTAATCCCAGCACTCAGGAAGCAGATGGATCTCTGTGAGTTTGAGGCCAGCCTGGTCTACAGAGCGAGTTCCAGGACAGCCAGAGCTACATGGAGAAACCCTGTCTTGAAAACAAAGATAAAAAATAAAAAGAAAGAGTAAAAGGAGAATGTTATGTAAGTCCTGAGGCTAAATGGTTACTAAAACATTGCTTCAGAGTTTAAAGAACTAAGTTACTTCTCACAGGATAAGTAGACAGTGGCAGAGCTGTCCAAAAGCACTAGCAAGAAGGAGCTATCAGCCTGGAAGGGAGGGTGGGGCATGTCCATTCCCTTCCCAGACCCCCAGAGAAGTTCTTCTCCCAAGGCAGGGGTGAGAAGACAGGCTTTCTGGGATGGGGAATGGGAATCCTTCCTGTCCCTGGCTTTAGAAGGGGAGAGGAAGCAGGGTCCCCCCAGCAGAGTGGGAACACCCACAGGGACACCACCATGCTATGACAGGAGTCAGCAGAGGTGGCACCCCACACACACACCTCCTATAGAAACTTTTGCATGCATCTAGTCGAAAGGCCCAGCCACTGGGTACTTTGGAGATCTATGCTGAGTCGTGACCATCAGCTGGCAAGGAAGCCAGTGTGGCTGTGCTCATGTCTGCTCTTGAACCAGCAGCACCTCTGCTCTTAGCTATGTGCAGCCCTCCCTCCCTCTCTGCTAGAGAACTAGACAGATGCTAGAGCCCAGGGATGCTTGCTGCTAGCCCTGAGTGCAGGCTGCCAAGGCTCATTGAGAAAGAAGTGGGAGGACCAGTTCTCAGATCTTCCAGACTTGCTTCATGTTTCCACAATTCATTGATCTGTGAACTGAGTAATTGCTTGTTTTCCAATGTACAGATTCCAAAAACTACATCTTGAAATGTACCTCTCTTCCCCTTCCATTTGAACAAAGGATTCTGAGCTATTGCAGTGTAAAGTTTAAAAAGCTATTTAGGAGCTAGAGTGATGGCTCAATGATTAAAAGCACTGGCTGCTTTTCTAAAGGACCTGAGTTCAATTCCCAGCACCCACATGGAGGCTCACAACAGTCTGTACCTCCAGTTCCAGAGGATCCAACTCCCATTTCTGGCCTCCATGGGCATATACATGGTGCGTAGACATACATGCAAACCAAATACCCATACATATAAAATAATTTAAATTTTGTTTTGTTTTGTTTTGTTTTTTTGAGACAAGGTCTCTCTATGTAGCCCTGGCTGTCCTGGAGCTTGCTTGCTAGATAGACCAGGCTGGCCTTGAACTCACTGAGATCCTTCTGCCTCTGCCTGGGATCAAAATCATGGACCACTATGCCCAGCCCTTAATAACCATGTTTTAAAAACTGTTTAAACCAGAATTCCATCAAGCACCATGGTAGCTATCTCGTGAACTGTGACAGAGATTTGGACTCCCAAGACCAGCTCTAGGATTATGGCCAGAAGCATGAGCCTGTCCTTTAGTGCCGGTCTCATGCTGAGCTGAAAACACTACTCAGCCAGCAAATGCCCCCAACACCCTTGGCTCCGAATGTCCTGAGAAGTTCCTTCTGCCCATTAGAAGTCACACATCATTCCCTGCAATTGAGCCGTTCCTCACACATACCTCCAGAGGTGTCCCATGTTCTCCTGATACCTCAAACACAGACACCCAATTCGAACATAGACTCCTTGCCAGACTCCTTCTGAATCCTCATCTCCCACCTCGGAACCTGATTGACACACCAGCCCTGAGCATTGCTCAGTCCCCTCCTCTCCATCACCTCTCTCACAGCCTTGATAACAGGCCAAATGATCAAGTACACTGTGTCTCCTGATCGACACTCCTGTTGCAATATCCACATGGCCTTGCAGACAGCCATTTCACTACCCTGCTCCTAGTCTCCCCTTAAAGATAGCTTCCCCCTTGACCTGACCCAGGAGGTCCTTCACCTCTGTGTGTTCAAACCCAGAGCAGGTCCCTTTGTAAGCCTCCTGGCTCCTGTAGGAAGAGGTGGTTATTTCTGTACTCTACCCCAGGACTCTGCACACATCATTCTCTCACATAGCCTTGTGATCATTCCCCGTGAGAACATGAGCCTCTCAAAAGTCCACAGTCTTCAGTAGGGCCTGGCATGGAGCTAGCAGTCTGTAAACATACAAAGCTTTTATTATTGCTGTAGATGTTTAAATTGGGTTGTAATTAATTGACTATTATTGTTTGGCTTCTCCCTGATGTGTACAGCAAGTTATTTGGTTTCATTTTAAGTTGCTATACTTAAAATTCTGTTCATTTGAAGAAACAATGAATATTCCAATAGTGCTCAAAAACTATTTGCAAATTCCCTTTCCATAAACAGAGATTTGTTTCCAAGTTGAGGCAGCTTTGAATGGTAAGACCTTGGATCCTGTTGCATTGTACTGTTTGTGTCTTTATGAGGCCTAAGGTCAATTGTAAATGCCCTGTGGAGGATGTAGGGGACAAGTCAGAGGACTGAGACACCCTTCCTCTGCACCCCAAGGCCACATGGACCTATGTGAGAGGGGAAGGGGGGAGCTGTCAGAGGGAGAGGCCCTCATCTCTGAGTTACGTGGAATACAAACTGCAGATACCAGGCCTGCAGTCCCAGCACTTGGGACACCAGGGTAGAAAGGTTGCCACACATTGGAAGCCAGTCTAGGCCGCATAGGAAGACTGTCTCAAAAACTACATATTTGGAAGTTGGGGGTAGCTCAGTCACTTAAGTGCTGGCCATGCAAATGCAACGACCCAACTTTGATCACCAATACCCTTGTAAAAAAGCTAGTGAGGGGCTGGAGAGATGGCTCAGAGGTTAAGAGCACTGACTGTTCTTCCAGAGGTCCTGAGTTCGATTCCCAGCAACCACATGGTGGCTCACAACCATCTGTAATGAGATCTGGTGCCCTCTTCTGGCATGCAGTCATACATGCTGTATATGTAATAAATAAATAAATAAATCTTTAAAAAAAAAAAAAGCTAGTGAGGCATGTGTGTGTCTGTAAGCCCAAGGCTGGGTGGGGCCCATTCATGTGGACCCTATGGACTTCCTGGCCAGCCAGTCTAGCCAAAACTCCCAATTCCACATTCACTGAGAGACCTTGTCTCAAAAAAAACAAGGTGGACAGTAATTGAGAAAGATGCCAGACATTGACCTCTGGCCTCCACATATGCACAGGCAGGTGTACACACCTACACACATGCATGTACATGCAGTACACATACATGCTCTAATGAGTCAGTCAATCAATCATAATAATAAAGAGAACTCAGATTATGGAAACTCGGAGGCTGGGGTGGAAAGTCAGTAGATTTCTGTTGCAGCATGCAGTGTTGCCTCCTTGAGAAGAAGCACTCCTCTCATTTCCGGAGCTAGAGGTAGTAGAGAGCTCAGCAGTGTGGGCAGAGCTCCTAGTGTATTCTGGAATGTGTACAGGTGAAGGATGGATACAGAAGGTCAAGGTGACAGTCCATCTCCCCCAACACCACCCTCCTCCTGGGACCTGTGTGCTAGGGCATCAGGTTGCACCTGTCTTACACACTGGGCACCTGGCTGGTCCAAGAGCAGCTGAGGGAGAACAGTAGCACTGAGTTTCTCACTACCTCCCAGGTGCCATGCTGAGCTGAGGCCTCTGTTCCAGCTTCAGCTGCCATGTGATCCACCAGGCCATCTTGTTGGGGAGAGGGTCTCAGGGTTTATCCCTCTTACTAAGAACAGGACAGGCATGGAGATAATGAGGACTTGTCCAACTCTGTGCATCTCAGAGGAGAAGTCAGAGTTCATTTCAGGCCATATGATGGCCTAAAGCTTGGATCTTCCCCAGCTTTGCTGAGAATGTGTCTTCCTGGGTACATACTGTTAATCCGGTGTAGAAGCTGGGCCAGTGGCCCAGGATCTCAGGATGTTGGACCACAATAAAGTTTTGTTTCTGGTTACCTTCCAGACCTCAGACCCTCCTTAACATTTCTGTGCTTCAATTGGTGCCAAGACAAGTATACTGGTATCCTGCACCTGGTAGAGACACCATAAGCCAAATCCACCATTAATCACAAAAGCATGCTGGGTACTTTCCTGGTGTGTGAGAGGGAGAGCTGTCTGGATATATGTACAAGTTGGTTGGCATTGGCCAGGTCAGGTGCCAGTCCAGCTCTGAAGACCAAGGAAGGACATATATTAGGAATTTATATTAGTTGGGATATATGAACTCACAAGAGATATAAAATCCAAAAAGAAATTGTTTACCCATATCTGCTGTGATTATGGTCCAATTCTGGTATCAGATCAACTTAGCCAGGCCTTTCCCCACTTTTTCAAGTACCATTCTCAAGAGGCTCTCCCTATGCAGTGGCAAGCTGACTTACCACTGCTGACCACACCCTTCTAGGTATAAGATCAGCATGAAAAGAAGTAACTTTCATACAAGGTATGACCTTGACTGACTGAACCAGCTTGGATTCTGTGCCCATCTCCTAGGCAGTTATCATGATGGAGGGTCCCCTGCATGCTGAGGATAAATCCCATGGATGCACACACCTAAGAGATGAATTAGGGGTAGCTCCTGTCAGGGAGCTAGGAGGCTGAGAGGAGGACAAGATCAAACTAATAATGTGCAGGACGCCCAGTAGGAAATTGTTCTTGCCTCTTGTTCTGTTCCAGAGAAGAGTTCATAGCCAGAGCTGAGGGAGCCTATGATGCAGAGAGTCAAAGGTAGACATCAAGTAGAACACCAAATTTAAAAGGGGGGGGGGGGGCGCTGATGACGCACGGCTTTAAACCCAGCACTCGGGAGGCAGAGGCAGGTGGATCCCTGAATTTGAGGCCAGCCTGGTCTACAGAGTGAGTTCCAGGACAGCCAGGACTGTACAGAAAAACTCTTGTCTCAAAAAAGAAACACAGTGTGTGCCAGGGAGGTTAGGACTGGGTGTCCCAGGTGAAAGGAGTGGGCATGCTTCTTGGGATGGACAGTGGCAGGGTCAGCAGCAGTCCGCAGCCAGGAGTGAGGGAAAAAGCCAAGAACCTAGGCTATGGATCAGAAAGTACCATTGATGGCTCCTCTGTGCCACATCTGTGAAAGCAGGCATGGCAGTAAATTCGGTCCCTTACTTCACAGAGCCCCCAGTCCTGTAGCTACTTAAACTGCAACGGTTTTGGTCTCAGCCTTATCTCCCTACCTAATCCATGGGGGACCCATCACTTCCTCAGAGTCAACTTGAGCATGTCACTACAACCTGAGTGCAGTGTTCAATAACCCTCTCACTCTAGACAAGATTCTTTAACCTAACACCAGTGGGGCAGCTTCTTCCAGCGGTGACTTAGATACATGGGGAAGCCTCCAAGCTGGGGAAACTATACTTAGCTGCTGTTTAGGCCATTCTAGGATGGGCAGTAACTTCATGTGAAGTCCTAGACTCCCCGCCCCTGTCCTAAGTACTCACCACTTGTTTTCTCCAATGCTTACAATGGAGAACTCTTGCCTTTTAAACTGTTGTATTAGCCCAAGGTGTGACCTCCAGAAAAACCCAACTAAAACTACGAAGGAATAAAATTTGAACAGTCTGACTGATTGAAACTCTGAGTGGGCTTTGTGCCTGGGAACTGTTTTTGGTCCTCCCTTCCCATAGATGGTGCCCTTCCAAGGTGCTGACCTTCTGATATCCCCTGATGGAGAGCCCTGGGGCTGACATACATGCCACTTCCAGCACTCTGTTTGCTCCAACATCTCCTAATATCACTTTCTTTTAGTTGTGTGTGTGTGTGTGTGTGTGTGTGTGTGTGTGTGTGTGCGCGTGTGTGCACCATGTGCATACAGGAGCCCACAGAGGTCAGAGGAGGGTGTTGAATCCTCTGAAACTTGAGTTGTAGGCAGTTGTGAGCTGCCTTGTGGGTGCTAGGAACCAAACCTGGTTCCTCAGCAAGAGCAGTAAGCACCCTTAGCCACTAACTCTCTCCAGTCCTCCTGATGTCTATGCCTAACTTGTTTCTTTTTAGAGTGTCTTACTCTGCCCTTGGACTTCTAAAACCTGCCGCTCCCTAGTTCAACCAAGGTGTCAATCCACTGCCCCTCTACATCCCAGGGGACGTTACAAAACATTGCAGGTACTAACATAAGCCCTCGAGCTTGTGCTCCCCAACCCCACCCTGGATTCCCTGTATAATCAGAATAGCATACCAGACTTTAAGGCCCAGCCACACTGCACTTCTGGCCAGTTCCTGCCTGCCCTGTAAGACTCTGTCAACCTCACCCTACACTGGGCTGAATCCTTCCTTCTCTCTAGCCCTGGAGACCTTGTATTCATTTATTTATCAGCTCTTTATGAACATCGGCTCCAGGTCAGAACCCCAATATGAATCAGCTCCTACCATCTCTGCCACCAGGAACACCTTTCCTCTGCTATACCCAACAGCGCCCCACAGCCCTTCCCAAGCACCTTCACTCTACCAAGCTGTCCGTGGTGCTTCCTGGCCATTCTGAGCCAGCTCTATCCTTGCCAGTGGCTTCCTGGTAGTAACTCAGTAAGGGATGGTGTTGGTTTCATGGCTATCCCTGGCACCTCAAAGGGTCTGGCACAGACAAGCTCCCCGTGGAAATTTGGGGGGTGACGTGGAAGTGGGTGAGAAAAAGGAGCTGCAGGCCTACCAACCTTGTGCCTTGAGCAAGTCCTATCTGTTCGGTAGAGCAGGAGCCAAGAACAGGAGCAGTTTTCCTTTGGTGCCCAGTTCCCATGTCCTCAAGCCTGTCCCCACTCAGCAGGGTGACAATAGAGTGCCTTTGCCAAGACACTGACCAGGACTTTAAAACATCATTCTTAAAGGGTCTATGTCGGAGCTGCTCCAAGTCCAGCTCCCTGCCAAAGAGGTATTAAAACCAGGACAGGAGTGGGAAGTCTAATTCAGTGAGATCAAAGGAGGCATTTTCTCAGATTAGAATCCTCAGGGCCAGAGGTGGGAAGTTTATACCAGTAGGGAAAAGGAAATAAAACATAAACTATGAGAGAGTCGATTCAGTATCCTTGGTTAGACAGGAAGTTAGCCCAGTGGCCACAGTGTGTGCCTATCACATATCCCCCATTCATCCCTGATCTGGGCACTGCCTCCAGACCAGGAAAATTATTAACCTGCCCATGGCCTTGAGAATTGAGTCACAGAACCAACCAAGAGATGTAGGTGAGAAGGGGTGAAATGCACTGAGAAAGTTCCAGTGCTGAGCTGGAGCACGCCTCTCCAAGCCTGATGGCACATAACCTTTTCAACAGCCCTGCACAGTGGATGCAAGTGTTTTTCCTAGCGAGGTCAAGCAACCTGATCAAGGTTATACAGTAAATGGCAAGGCAAGGGTACAAAATTAGGCCTACCCATCCAGTGCTAGAGTCTGGGCTCTCCTCACCTTTCCCCACGCCCTCTTCAACTCCACCTGCTTCCCCAGGCATAGTTGACTCTCTAGGTCAAGGTCACTTTGCTGCGTTTCTCCCTCTCCTGCCTCAGACTCGCACCTGCTGCCTTGACTTGGGACATTACTTTGTCTCAGCACCAGTTGCTGTGATGCAGAGGATTTCTGAATGCCCACCAGGTGCCTGGCAATGTGCTCAGCAGAGACTCTGGTGTTCTCATGTCCTCTCCCCCACCTGGCAGAGATGGGGGTACCAGCAGTTTCCTATATCCAAGACTGCATGCCAGTCTCCTGCACACATCACTCCTGTCATATGAGCAGTGAGTCTGAGGCCTTAGTCTTCCTGCCAACACAACACTGACTCTTTCTGGACCTCACGAAACTCACTCCTTCACTCATCTGATGCATTTGAGGCATGACAGGGTCAAGGCCTCTGGGTCACAGAGAATGAGGTGTTTCCTGCCTCCCTGGAACTCAGTGCCTGAGAGAGGCAGTCCACAAACACTACAGAGAGGAAATACTGATGAGCACAAGTGCAGGGCATGGAGAACAGAGTAGGCATCTTAAAGGAGGGAATGTTCCCACTGGATCTGGAAAGACTCCCCATAATACTCACCATGGACTGAACAGAGCCAGAGTGGGGGTGAGCAATCCAGACAGGAGAATGAGACTTCAGGGAAATAGGGGCCAACATGGGCACCAGAGGCCAGCAGGTAAGAGCTGGGCAGTGCCCAAACCTTGGGGGAGCTTAAATGGCACCCTCTTGAGTGGCTTGGAGCCAGGAACAGGTTGTATTCAGAGGATTGGCTACTGGGACCTGGACAGCAGGGGCAGACGTAAGTTACAAAGACCGCTAACAATATCACTTGTATTTGAGGTGAGAGCTTGGGGAGCTCACGCAAGGATGCTGATTATATGAGTGAAGATGAGGAGACTCACAGGCCAGAGTACAGCAGGCAGCTAAGTGCCTTCCATGGGAGCTATTGGAGCTTGAGGTAGAGTGACACAAATCTAGACACTGGCTGCATTTCTCCTCAACACCCTCGGCTGAGGCTTGCAGCACAGCCTGTGATGAGGAGTATCCACTAGGCTGTGCAGTTACTGAGTACCTCCTCTGCAGCTCAGGGCAGAGGCCCAACTGAAAGCTACAAGGCCTCCTTCAATGAAATGGGTGTAGCTTTCCTGTTCTTAAAGCCCTGTTTGTTCTCCCAGTCATGTCCCTTTTCATCCAACTCCCCATGGCTTCCTCCTGCCATCCTAGGCTATGGACTGTTATAGTCCCTCCTTGGATGGCCAGCTCTTCACCATCTGCTAAACTAACTTTATAGGCATGCCTTTAAAAATGTAAGCCCGTGCTGCTGGATCAAGAACGTGGGTTATTTCAAGCCAACCACTGGCCATTTTTGCAAACCCGTAGGAACTGCACAGGGTAGCTTGTTGGGTCTTTAACGCCAAGGATCCCATAAATAAGTAGCATCAGGTGCTGGAGTCTGGAAATAGGGATACTGTATAAATAATGCATATTTACAAAATAAATGTACCAGTACATTAGTGTACAGCCATAACCAAATCACCTAGTTTAACAGTTGCAGGAGCTGCAAGGAGTTGCCAGGTGACTGGCTTCCATCTGTCAGCATGCATCAGCATTAGAAATGACCACTGCAGGGAAGGAGGGTCCTCCTGCCTGGTGACCTTGAGGCCTTTGGTTTGAGGCAACTGGTGAGATTGCAGGTGGGTACCCTGACACACAGCCTCTCTGCCAAGGTATAATACCTACTGTGGCCGTGTGTTCCTGCAGATGTCTTGAGGTCTGCCGCCAAGCAGAAGGCTGATTAGCACCAAGTTGCAGGATGTAATGGGTTGCACCTCCAGGAAGATGGCTGACTGGGCCAAGGATTTTCTAATTATGCAGATTCGCTTTGGCTTGCAAAGGGAGCCAGTGAGTTGACGTCCTGAGTGACTCTTCCCAGAACACTATAACTGTGAATCCCCACCGTGAAGACAGGGCTGGGTTTTCACAGAGTCTGTGTCCATCTCTGCCACCCCACTCTGAGCTGTGAACCCCACTGGGCATCTGGCTCCAACATCTGGAGCTCAGAAGAAGTAGCTAACAGAATGGCCACTGGAGTGGGCACCCCTCCCCGTGGTTGTAATGGCACAATGCTGGATTTCAGTATTTTAAATGAAAAATATATGCAGTTAGCTGTGCGCTGACAGTGTCCTTGAGGATTTGACAGTGAGATTTTCCAGCAGTTGGTCTTCGTTAGGATCCTGGCGGTGTTTAATAAGGCAGTCGAACTGCTGGCACCTCGGGTTCCTGTTTGTTCTCCGAGGGCTCAGGGGCTGCTGCGGTAAGCACATCGACCAGAGCTGATCATTACAAGGGCGTACGCCACCATGAATAAAAATGTCACACGTTTTCCCATCTCACAGCGGTACAAAATGTCAGTCCTGTCAAACACACATTGCAGGGAGCTGTGTGCAGTCCGTACAAATTGGAAAGCTGCATATTCCCCCAGCCTTCTGATATTCTTCATTTGAAGCTGAAGAAAAACAGTTGTTAACCTATTAGCTAGGATTTTAAACTCTGCCGAGGCGCTGGATAGTAGACTTTGACACAGATAGGAATGTATTCCAGGGTCCAGGAATTTTAAACCAAGTTTCTCCATCCATTTGTTCCTGGAGAAGGGAAAAGAAAAAAAAAAACAAACAAAAAAAAAACTTCTCTGTCTAGCAACCCAACTATCTTTCTTTAACAGACACACTGGAGAAATTTGGGATATTTCACATCTAAGCTTCCTAATGCTTCAATGTCTGCATTCCACAAAAGGGGAGGGGGGGCTCTTGCTTTGGGGACTAGCCCTGAGCACAGCCTGGAAGGTTAGGGTATCTGATCAGAAGCAAGCCAGGAGTGTTACTACTAGTGTTGAGGACAAAGTAACCTGAGTGATGGGGATAACACACACACACACACACACACACACACACACACGACTTCCCTCTTAGGGAGGAAAGGAGACAAGACACCCCACTCTTTGGAGTGGGGAGAGTGGAGAGCACTCAGGAAAGGTAAAACAGCCTTGAGGGGTAGCAAGACTCCATCAGGTAGGTGAGAGTGAGGGCTGGTATAGGACCAGGGTGTGTTGGGAGGACAGAGGCACGTGAAAGATGGAGCGGGTGCTTTGAGGGATAGCAAAAGAAGGCTACTTGTGATGGGCTAAGAGGTGAGGCCGTGGGGGCAAGGCTTGGGTCTTGACAGCTTGCTAAGCGCAGGGATGTTCTCTTGGGCTGGGAAGTGAGAGGTTATGGAGTATTCCTGTCTTTACCACTGCAAAATCAGGAGGAAGCTTTTATTTTCATTTCCTACTGCTGTACTGTTTGGAGTGGACACCATTCCAGAGATGATAAATGAGTCTTACTTTTGCTGAGCTGGCCCTGGCCCTTAATGTACTGTGCAAACTCTCACCAAGCAGGGCTCAGGCCTAGAGGAATGCAGGCAGCTTCTCAGCAGACCTTCCCGTGGGGTCAGAGCAGACTTCACGGTACAGAGAGCTCCAGAGTATCAGGGAACAGCATCATGGAGGGGGAGCAGTGCCCTGGGCTCCAGCAGCATATGTCACCATCTGCTTTCCACTGCTCTGTGTGTGTTGGGTGTCATGGAAAGTGTGTGCACTCAGGGCCACACCTGGGCTTCATTGTGTCTGTGCCACCTGTTAGCTGTGAGGAGTCACTGAGCCACACTGCCTCACTGTTTCTCCCTTTTAAGGCAGTATCACCTTCTCTGTAGCAATATTGAGACCAGTTGTCTACCAAGCTCCTAGCACAGGCTGGTACACGGCGTGTGCTAAGAGCACACAGCCCCTGTTGGTATCAGAGAACATCTGGAGGTCTTCCTTCTCACCTCACCACCAGTGAGACCCCTGGACAATGTCGCCCAGGCACCCTTGATGGGATCCCAGATGGCCATCAAGTGGAGGGAGCAGCAGGGCACCTGCCTCCTGCTTCTGTTTAGGCAAAGAATGGTACAGTCAGCAGAGCCCCCTGCCCCTGCCCAGCCACCAGCCGCATCTGGTACCCGACCTCCAACAGCGAATGGGATGCCACCTATTCAGGCCCTGCACCTGCACCAACTGAAAACAAAGGGCTCCCCTCCCCCGACCCATGTCTGGCCCTCCTCCCTCCCCTGCTGCTGTCCCCCAAGCTGGCTGGGTCACCCAGCCACAGAGCAGCCTTCCCTCCCAGCTGCCTGGCTGCTTTTGTTCAGCATGTGAACTTCCCCGTCAGCCGAGCTCCTTGCACGGGAAGTAATCAGGAATCTTGACAAGGCTTCAGACCACAAATGCCACTACAAATTAACCAGCACCACTACAAAATACTACTCCTGTCAACATTGGAAAGAGTGTGCGGCTATTCAGGGCGGCCTGAGAGGCTTTCAGCGCAGCATGCAGGTGTGGAAGGCAGGGTATGGCAGCAAGCCCCGGGTCCTCTCTGGAGACCACTTGCCCTGCACAGGTGCTGCACTTTTCCTTCAGAACTGCCTTCAGTCCTGGGACACCCTCTCAGCCCCCACACAGGTGGCACCTCAGGACAGCAAGCTTTGGGGCATATGAAAACCACCCTCTAGGCAACAGCCAGCCAGAGGCTTTAGCACGTCCCAAGTGTGTTCCTGTATGCTGGGATGGAAGGTAAGAGACTTCTGTTTCCCTATCTGGAAAGTAGGACCCTGGCAGAGCCTTCATCCCAGGCTCATCAGCACCACTGGCATGTTCTGGGTACCTCTAACCCTCAAAGGGGCTCTGGAGTACAGTGCCCCACACCCCCTACCTCCCTTCTCCAAGGTGAATCCCTTCCTATCATTTTGTGTGAGTGGACTCTGAGCAAGCAGATGGCCGCTCCACCCTCAGCCATGAGGTCAGGGTCCCTCCTGTTCAGCATTTTTGCAAGAATATCCACCAGACAAGAGCTTGTTACCTCTGCAAATGCTTTGGGACCAAGGATCTCTCCTGCTTCATTCTCCTGCCCTGCTGAGCCACTCAAACCTAGAACACATCACCAGGGCCTGGTATGCTCCAGCTGGCCTGGCTGAAACTATGAAGCAGAGACATGCATTTGATCCTCCCCAGCAAGCAGGATTAGCTCAGTTGTGGCTGGGCAAAGAGAACTGGAAATAATGACAGGAGTCGGGGGACAGAAGAGAGCCATGCCTCAGAGAAGCTGGTTGGGCATTTCAAAGGAAACACTCCATAAAAATATCACTTCAATACACTCCCTTTTGGAGGCATATCAAAAGAAGCCCTCTTTTATTTCCATACCTTGCATAATAGCACATTTCCAGTCCCAAAGAGTAGCAGAGCCTTGCTCCTGGCCCAGAGGCCCTTTGTAAAGCCATAGAAAGCTTTGTCTTCCCCTCCCAACAGGGTCCACTTCACACACAGGTCAGAGTATTGATGTGAATACTAGCCAGGAAAATTAACCAGGTGAACTCTTCCCTCGTTAAACAGCAACAGAGTGTAATTGTGAATTCTTTCACACCCACTCTGTTCCCAGCACATTCCCAGGACAAACTGAGAAACCCAGGTACCATCTAGCTTCCCCTCAGCCCCTTCTTTGGAGCCAGATGAGGTCTGGTGGGAAAGGAACGATGCAGATCACAAATCGCACTGAAATGATTGAGGTCCCTTTGGGACCAGCCTAGGAGACCAGTTCTCTCAGGCAACTTCCCCACTGGTCACACCCACCTTTTCTGGGTCCAGAGCTCAGAGCTTCCTCCCAGCTGTCCTTCCAGGAATGTTGCTTCTCCCCCCTGCTTGCTAGCACACCCAGGCTTGGCATGCACCCCCCTTGAGTTCATCAAGCATTTATCCTCTTGGACCTCAGGGACTACCCCACCTCCTAACTAACATTTCATCTCCTTTTGTGGCCCTGTTTTCTCCACAGTGAAATGTGACTTTTACCTCATGAGGACATTGAAGGGTTAGTCTAAGGATGGTCATCCATTAAGGATGGAGGGACTTCATATTCATTCCTAAATAGACCCCTACCCCAATGTAGACACCATAGAACCACCACCACCATCCCCAGCAGCTAGTAATTGTCTTGAGATGGTGACCCTCTTCTGCAGGCCTGTCTTCTCCTGTTCTGTGTGTCCCTGGGCAAGGCCTCCACTCCCCTCACCTGTGTGACCCAAGGCAGGAGCCCTCACTCCTTGTAGAAGGCTCTCTGAGATAGCAAATGTGCCAGGTGGACAGGCAATGCCCGCAACACATACTGCTCCCCAGACATCCAGGATGCATTTAACACACTCCCCAGACATGTCGGGATGTACACTAAGCTATCTGCCCCCCCCTCAAGTCAGTGCCAGCAGATGAACATTTTCCACACCACAGCCATATGCAGGATGCCCACTCATCCGTGCTGCCCAGGTAATTAAGTTGATATTCCAATGCCACTTCCCCCGTGACCTTTTAGAAACAATATGTTTTGCTGCATCAACAAATTAACTGCAAATCAGATGCTGTCCTTTTAAATGTGGGTTTCACAAACAATGAATACTTATCTGGCCCCACACAGCTGGCAGAGAAATACCCAGGGCCAGGCCAAGGCTGACAAAGGCCATGGAGTCCTGCTGTACTCTGGGACCTCTGTGCCAATCACACTCTCAGGCCTTCCCCTTCTTGTGTTCACTTCTTCCAGTGGTCCCAGGGCTGGAAGTTGGGCAGACCTTCATGCCTAAAGAGGAGCATCTTATCATCTTCCTGGCTTCCTGTCCATTTTAAGCTCCAAGAATGTTATGGTTTCTTGTGTTCCTGACTGCATCCCTCCTGTTAGATTAGAAGAAAAACCACCCTTCTTAGTCCAGCTTTCAAGGCCTCTTGTCTCTGACTCCATCAGCACCTCCAAGTCAAAGCTGCCCATCTATATATTCAGCCTCACTCTACTGCTCCTGGAGCACTGTGGCTCCCTGTACCATGCACCCAAACTCTCTACCACCCACATCTGGTAGAAGAATGCCCCCTCTGCCCTTACACTGACTGTGGCACCCCTGTGTTCCCCCTGCCTTGTGACTGACTGCTCTACTCTAGTCCTGTTCACCCATGAATCCCTGCATCTGGTACAGTGTAGACTCCACTCTCTGATGAATCACCTCCCTTTCTTGGAAACAAAGGGAAAGATATTGGTCACCTTCTTGTCTGTGTTTTCTCCTAAAGCACACATCCCTAACACAGATGGGACAAGGGGGTTCTGGATGACCTGGGAAACCCAGTTGGACAAGAATCAATCAGTGGACTGAGTGCCTGCCTTAGTTGTTGTGCTGTGTGGCCTCATATCAGTAATGTAACCTCTCTGGACTTTGGTTTCCTCTCTCCACACTGGAGCTAAACCTGTAACTTGCTTTACTAAGAACCAGGGGGCTCAAAAGGTAGAAACAAGGTAGAAATTCTTTGAAGGAAAACATATAAATAAAAGAGATGCCTGAAGTACAATGTCCTTCAGCAAAACCTGATTGAAGCACACATCTTGGAAAGCCAAGGTCCTTGTGTCCCCAGGATTTTTTTCTGAAAGACCTGAGATTATGACACGAATATGCAATTGAGTGGCCTTGTCTCATCCTCAGGACCCCATCCTGAGTCCCCCTGGTTCCAGCTGTGCTCTAGGAGTGTCCACAACTGTGTTCTGACAAAGGAGTTGTTTGCAGCTCCAGGGGGGTTAGCTGAGACCTAACACACACCTATGCACAGAGCTAGTTCTGAACTTGCCCAAAAGCAGAAGAGCTGTGAGGTGAGAGTCCTCCCCTCCCAACCCAAAGGCTTAGCCCACAAAGACATCCCCCCCCCCACCCGATGGAAGTCAGACCTCACTAGATTATACACTGCTGAAGAGGACGTACTGTCTTGTTGTTCCATGAGGCCCCAGGCCTTAGCCCTGCATGGCTGTTCCATCAGCATCCAGGAGAAGAGCCCTTCCCTATGCAGCCTTCAGCAAGGCAGGTGTGCTGCACTGACCTTCTGGACCTTCAGCCCCCCACCCTTCCTGCCACTCAGGAAGTGCCAAGTGCACCATTAATAGAACTCTTAGCCAATGACCCCCAAAGGCTGTGTAACTGCATGTCCATCACTGGGGTCCTAAGGTGCACATATGATGTGATTGCTCTGCCCTGCCTAGCCCTGCTCTGCTCCGTGGTACAATCTTTCTCACCTGCAATTGTGAACCATGAGAATGTGAACTTGAAATTCAGAAGCCAGAGCCCATTGTGCCTCAGCACCATGTTCCATACCAGTGGGGGCACTTAGTGGGTCTCTGCTTCTCACTTCTGTTCCTTGTAAGCAGGCCCTGCTGTGGCTCTGTCCCCTAAGCTGCTTACAGGGGGCCACAGTCAGTGGAGCAGGAGGTTCAGGGAGCCCCCGGTTCACGGTGATGACTGTCACTAACCTTGCCCAGCTCTGTAGGCTCTTTGAACCACAGCTCTTCTAACCTCAATCCGAGGTTTCTAGTCCCACTGAGGCTTTCCTCTGGAAAACAGTGTGTTTTCCTGCATTTGTCTTTTCCTGCTTTTCTTCATCCCCTCTTTCCACCTGAACTACAGGCTATTCTCACCCCCCTCCCACATGCCCATCTTTGTCCCCAGGGCATCTGTCCTGGTTTATTTGGGCAACTACAGCCACCATAGCCCAGCATCCCTGCCACTTTGTCCCCCAGGAGTAGAAGCTTCCTCCTGCCCTATCTTGACGGTGCTCATAGATGAGGACACTGAAGCCCAAGGTTCCCCAAAGTCACCAAGCTAACCTGGGTGGAGTCTGACCTCTGTGGGAGATCAGGAGGCACCCATAAATCAAACGTTCTAGTATTCAAAACCAAAGGAAGACTGCTCAGCACTGTGATCAGTCCTGTCACTCTTCCAGGTGCCTGCCTGCTTCTGCACAGGTCCCCAGGGCCTCACACACTGCTGGCAGAGTGCCCTGATAATTGGTGCTGCCACCCCCTTCTTTCTCCCTCTCCCAGGGGACTTAAATGCACACCTCTGAGAGCGTTCCGTTTTCCTCCTAGCAGCCACCCTGGAAAGGTGGCCCTGGCCCGTGTTCCCACAGCTATGTGCTTTAGATTAGTGTGTACAACTGCCTCTCATGTGCAAACTCACCTGGATCTCTGTTCTCAACGATGGTTGCCTGCAGGGAGAACTTCTGATGTCAGAGGGGCAGTAGGGATCCTGTTCTTGGTTGCTTACGTTGGGCTTTGTTTTTACCTGTCTGGTCATGTCAGGACATCTGTACTCACATGATCCCTTCTTGGCTTTAGTCCTGCCAGCTTCTGGGCTAAGTGTGGCCACCAAGCTGCTGCCTTGCCCCTTTATAAGTTCAGTTGTAAAAGAACCAACACAGGTTCATGACAGTCACAGCAAAATAAGGTATTTACAGGAACCTGTAGAACTAATACCCTTGTCACTGGATGGGGAGCCCAGTCCTCAGCACTGCAGAAAACCAGGTGTCGAGGCTCTAGAGACAGGAGGAGGACCAGACAAGGACATGCTCATCCTCAACTATAGAGCAAATTTAAGGTCATCCTGGGCTACATGTGGTAGGAACCTTAAGCCAATATCACTCACTGAGCACCCATGACAGTGAGGAATACGCTGGTGGTGAAGGCTTATGTGTTGGATGTAGGGGCAAATGAAACACTACAGCCTGACACTTCCCAGGATATCTGAGAGTGTTGCAAGGAAGGAAAGTCTGTTCTAAAGAATTTAGGATACAATTTTGTTAAAGACACTCATAGTTTGAGATTGTTTGGTGGTGTTGAGTGTGCTGACAAAGACGGCGAGTCTCCAGAAGGACCCGGACAGTCCGCAGCATCCCCAGACTCACGGCTGGAGCACCCAGCTCTGCTCTAGGCAGTACATCTCCCGGGGCCAGTTTGAGAGATCCCTTCCACTGAGGTGACGTAAGCAGCAAGTGGCACGATTGGGCGTGCTTTTTACTGTTTATTTCTTTAGGTGCAGAAGATGGGTTGGGAGACAGAGAGACTGAAAGTGAGGAAACCTGCTGCTGGTGGCAGCTGCTGGTACCCACAGGCGGGGATACAATATCTCACTAAACCCTGTAGGGAGATGCTGTTGCCCATGGTGCTTATATGGGAACAGGGAAACTTGGACTGGTTATGTCATAGCATGGAGAAACCTGGAGAAAAGTGGGCAGCTGGGGTTTATCCCAGGGGCCACCTGACGAGCACTCTACCACCAACAAGGATGGAAATAATGTAGGCCAAAGATGACATGCAGTGAGGACAGTGGGACAAGACAAGATGGTTATGCAGCAGTAGAAATCCAGGCATGAAAGAAGCAGGGGATGTGGCCTGAGGGGGGCATGCACCTCCCCATCCTCTTCTTCCTCAGGAGTGACTTAGGCACTCTGTCCCATTCTGCCCTACATCTTCCCTGTAGGCCATGAAGAGGAAGAAGCGTAGTAGCCCTGCCCATCTCTCTGGGCAACATCCCCAACTTCCAATGAGCAGCCAACTACCCAACTACCAGGCAGCTTAGCCCTCGTGCCCCGCTAATGATAGAGGATCTGGGAAGCCACGGTTCATTTCCACTCATACCTGCTCTCTTGAGTGCTGCCTCCACCAAGACCCTCAGGCCCTTAGGCTCCAGGGATGCCTGTGACATAGGCTCTGCCTTCTAGGGGTCCAGTTCAGAGGCCACGCCAAGTGAGGCCCACGTCAGCACTTGCTGAGGAAAAAATGTAATGTGAGCCACACATTTGAATCACATGGGGAATTCTGAGAAAAGCATGTAAAAAGTAAAAGGAACAAGTGGGGTTGATTTTAATAACATATTGTACCCAACGTTCTAAAAATATTACCATTTTAACATGAAATCAGTATAAAGATTAGTAATGAGATGTTTTACGTTCTTTCCTAAGTCACTGAAATCTAGTGTGTATTCACACTTTGAGCACATCTTAATTTGGACCCAACACATATGGACATTGGCTTCTGTGCTGGCCATTGCTGGCATAGCCATTATCAAATGTTGGTATATCTTTGTGAACTAAGTGACTGAATGGGTAAGAGCCAACTAGAAGCCTGCAGGGCTTCCTGGGAGTCTGCAGTCTTGAACTTGTACAGATCTTTTCTGGCCCTTGCTCTGCCCGCCCCTTGTCCTACTCGTGTTCAAGATATGTCATCGGGCTGTTGAGAGGACAAAGTCTGGCTTTAGAGATAAAGTTTCATGAGGAAAGCTGAAAAGTTGACCCTCTATTGATCCACATCATTAACTGCAAAAGCCAAGATGTTCTTCAAAGTGTATTTGTTCACCAGACGTTTAGTAAGCAGGTTCCTCCCTCCCCAAGTCCCATTCAACCTACTGCAGGCACAGCAAAGGAATAGACTGTTTCAAATGAGAGCATGAGGGTAATGGGCCAGATACTCCACCATAAGCCAGTCACATGTCAGCAGAGGCCCTGAGCACTTACAGCCCTGGAGACAGCATTTGACCTGCGCAGGACCTTGAAGGACAAGACCACATTTGCCAGGATGATCAGAATTGGGGCAGTCACTGTTCTTTGAGAGGCAAATAGGAAGTGAATAAGAGCCCAGTGCCACTTGGGAGTTTTCCCAGATTGGGCATGAGTAAACTTTGGGAAAGATCTACATGGTGCTACTAGCAAAATGTAGGCATGCCAGCTTAGGACCGGAGCAGCCACTGACGATTTTTAAAGTGTGTGTGGTGTGGTGTGTGTGATGCCGTACTGCAGTTTATAAAGTCCCCCTTGACCTGAGTAGAAAATGAAGAGCAGATCAGGGATTCTACTGAGAGACAATTGTGACGATCCAGGCCAGAGAGGAGGCCAGAACTAAAAGGTCTGCAGAGGGAAGCCTGAGACAGTGTGGGTCAGGAGCAGAAGAGTACCCGGTTGGCTCCAGGCTCTAACATGGGTGCCTTGAGGCTTTTTCCCAGGCCATGTGTAGAGCTGCATGGAGCTATCTCAATGTGAACTGATGTTTTAAGTTTCCACTTTAATGCAGCTACAAAGACTCCATCCCACTCGGCTGCCGCCTCCCAAGATCCAACGTTCAAGGCCCGTGAGTAGCCGGTGGTGTACCCTCCCCATCTAACACTGCCTGTCCCTCTCCCCTGGCCTCACTAAACCTAGAGTATGGACTCTCTGCCTGGCACAAGGAGACTGGGAAATGGGTTCTCAGCTTCCCTCGCTGCGTGGCATGGGCCAGAACTTGCATTTTTCTGGGCTTCTCTCTCCTTTTTCTGAATCAGTTCAGTGACTTGCAGGCTGTAGCCATGGGTAGCCAAGCTGCTGTGTGCAGCTTCACATCATTTAAGTGAATCTCCCAGAGAGAGCTGTATTTCTAGCCACTGAGCTCTAATGGCTCACTGCAAATGCCTCTTCCTCACAGAGGAAGCCACAATCTGACAGCAGGGGTCTTATTCCCCCCAGGTCTTGGTTGGGAAACATTTGCTGTACCTTCCCAAGGGCTGAAAACATAGTGCCCACATAGATAGAGACAGGTGCTGTCCCCTGCTAGGCTTCACAAAAAGAGATACCTGCCCACAAAAAGTACTGAGGAAGGGTTTGTAGAACAGCAATGTACAGTCCTAACCAGTCAACCACTGTGAACAGAGTAGGACATGGAGAAAGGCCCACATTTTAAAGAGAAATGCCAAGGGCTGGAGATGTGCCGGGGACAGAGTGCTTGACTGACATGGCAGAGCCTTAGTTTGACTTGCAGCATCAGTGCTGAGCATCCGCGTGCTGCTTTTCCCGTGTGCACAGACCTTCCCCTCCTGGATGTAGCTTTCTCAGTGTGAGAAACCTGCTAGGATGGTTTGATGGGGCCACTTCCCAAGGGAAAGGTCTCCAGTCTATTGTCCAAGGTCACCATGCCCAAGCATAGGGTCAGTTGTAGTCAGAGCTCCTGAAAAACTAGTGTACCAGCCTTTCCTGGTGCATCCCTCCAGATCCATCTGATGAAGGCACAAAGACCATCCTTTGCAGGGACAAGGCTAAACCAGATGTCTGTTGGAATCCATGGTGTACTCACCCAGCATCCACTGGGTAGCTACTGCCTGGGTGGATGTCAACATCCTGTGCTTCTGTTTCTTTCTTCCCCACTGAGTGCAGAAGTTAGAGGTTTGAGGTAGAGAAGAGAGATGTAAGTTGGGAATCTACCATTCCAGCCATGTGAGGTGATGGACCCATTCTGTGACCCTATGAAAATGTGATTCGCCCACATCCCAGTCGGCACAGCTGCCAAGGCCTGGAATTTTCTACCCCCATCATCAGAAGGAAGGGACAAACATCAAAATGGCATGCTCTGGGGGACCCAGATTTGACCCAGAAGTATATCCGGGTCAAATCTTGTATAGTACAGCAAATGTTTCAGTACAAACCTTAGCAATATGGGTTTGGGATTATCAGAACTGGGCCCGAATGCTGAGGATGTATATTTGGGCAAGGACCAAAGCTCTCCGGCCTGCCCTCCTCTTTTATACCAGGCCCTCATTCATGGTGGTCTTCTGTAGAAATGAACACAGAGGATTTTTGGAGGGCATCCAGAACAGAACCGGGCACACAGTAGCTGCTTTTCCTCTTCCTAACATTTTATTAAAAACCATTGTTTGCCTAGGATTTTAAAGCCACCAAACCATTTTGGGGACCTCATCCCGGCTGAGCATCACAGTACTCTGTATGCTAAGCATTGTGGTCACCCATTTTAGAGAAGATGTTTAGTAGCTTAACCCTTACCAAGGATCACCAGACTGTAGAACTCAACAGTCCTGGTGTCCCCGGTTCCCTGGGCCTCTGTCTCTGTGGAAATGAGATGAGCTCAGCAGTCCTGGGGCAGAGACTTCAGCTGGGAAAAAAACAAAACTGAGCACTGGCCAGATGGGTTTCCTGTGAGGTCTCTGGGGCAAAGTTCTGTCATGGCAGGGATAAGAGGTAGGAACTGTAAATACCTTTGAATGTGCGTAGGACTGAGCTGGATGCTCCATATTGTCTCATCTGCCCTTGCTCCAGCCCACAGAAGGCAGATGTCATTTCCCTAGTTTGTAGCCAAGACCACAGAGATAGTAAGAGACTGTGCTGGCCTTTGAGACCAGACCTCCTTCTCTAGTTCTCAACAGACAGCTTTTAGCAGCCACAGATGGGGAGTTGGGGGGGGGGGCAGCCTTAGAGGCCTGGGCTCCGGACAGCCAACTGGTCAAAGAGGGTCAAGGCATGGTAGCTCTCTGAGAAAAACTCAAGTATTAGAGACAGCTCTAGTGGACCCTGGTCCTACCAGTGTGGGGACTTGGGTAGATTGTGGGGTGTCCAGGCATCTGAGAACTTGAGCAAGCAAATGTTATCCCAAAAGAAGACTGGGTAGCAGCTGCCTCTGCCCCTAGGCAGGGCAAGAGGTGATTGACTGGCCATGTTCTTAGGGTTCTCCCTCCTCTGCAAGCAGAGCCACTGAGAGACGGTTTAGGAGGCTAGAAGATGTTGCCTGGGGCCCAGCATCCCCAGTCCACAAAGACTGTTGTTCATTCATGTCAGCCTGTCCAGTGGACACCAGTCCACACTTGGTGGGAAGGAACTAGAGAGACCTGGGGCATAGAACTCCTAAGGGCCACAGAAATGACAGCCTGACATGATTCCATGTCAGGATTTGCTAGGTCACCTGGCTGTAGACATCTGGCTAAGCTGGTGGCCAGTGTGGCGAGGCCATGCGGTGGTAGGCGCTCAGCCTTAACAACAGGGATCCTGGAACTCGGCGGCTGTGGCTAGAGCTCAGCTGTGACCAGAGGATCTGAGGTGTCTTCTTAATAAGGGGAAGGAAAGAGCAAAAGAAAATCATGCTAGTGTCTCCTAGATGAAGGACAGTGGCTGGAGCCACCAGGGAGAGGCAGGCTGCTGTGGACCCACATGTGAAGCACTTTATAAGCTCTTTATTTATTATTTCTTGCTCACCATTAAAATCAAATGTACTTGGTGCTTTTGTATTCAATACACACTTAACCCTGCCGACTTAGATTTCTCAGGTTTTGAATCCAGTGGGGAATTGGCTGGCTTCCCAACTTTCCCCTCCAGTCCCCTGAACAGAGCTGGAAAGCCCTGTTTAGCATTCTCTCCCCTGGCACTGTTGAGATCCTAGCAATGGTGAGCCAGCCCCTGTTGTGTATGAGAGCGCTTTTTCCCTCCACCCAGCCATCACCCTTCCTAAGCACCCCCAAAAGAGGGATGGTACTGTTGAAACACACTGGGGTTATCTGCATTGTCTTTTGATTCAGCCTTGATTAAACCATTACCTGTGTGTATCTGTGTATCTAGGCCTGGTTGTGGCCTGCCACTGCATGGTGTGGTGTGGTATGGTGTGTGTGTGGGTGTGTGTATGTGTGTGGGTGTGTGTGTTCACCTCTTGTGCATGCCTTTGTGGATATCTGTTTGTGAGACTATACACACTATAGTCTCCTGGCCCTGGTGCATTTGAGTGTCTGTAATGATAATCCTACACCAGTGAGGTATGTGTGACTCTGGGTGGGTCTGTAACCATGGGGGTGACTGTCTCTGGTCCGTTGTGTCTTTCCCACCCTCCCTCATGCACCCCCCACCCCCCACCCTCCCACCCCACCCCACCCCACCCCACCCCTCCCGCTCCTCTCCCTCCTCTGTCTGTTTTATCATCCCTAATGAAGCAGTCTCCTCCATCGATCCTGCTGATTGCCAACCCATTCCTTTTGTTTGTTGGCGCTGAGCCATTCAGCAGCACTCTGACAGCTCAGCTCGTCTAATTAGCTCTGTTGTTCTTTTTCCCCATGTTTCACCACGTTGCAAGTTCAGTTGAAGTTGCCACAAACTTAATCCCTCCATTTCAGTAGCAAGTTCACATTCTTAACCTGTCTTCATTGTAGCAAGGAGCAGCCCTGTGCAGGACAAGCCGACAGGCCATAATGTCTGACCTTTCTGAGTGCAATCCCCAGGTCCCTGGCAAAGGCAAAAGACCTCTTCCACCCAGCTGCGCTCTCCTCCTTTACAGGCATAGTCTCAGGGATCCAAGGGGTCTTGCTGGGAAAACCAGCTCCATATGAGAATGGAGGCAGATACAGCCATCCATTTATTCAGCAAATGTTGACCAAATGTCTGTTGGGTAGCAGGCACCATTCTAATAGCAATGACAACCACAATAGTATTTACCGCTGTTAGATTCCAGACAGTAATGTTGGCCTGTCTACAAATCTTTCTGAGGCTCCACTATGTACCAGGCACCTCACAGGATGCCTGAAAGGATTAAGACGATCTGCAGTCTATCTTCGTACCTGCACCTCCCTCCCTTCTTCCTTTTGCTATTGATAATAGGGGGCATCTAGATCACAAAGAAGCAGACAAGCATTTCTGGAGCCCCCTGCTCTTTACCATGTCCACACCAGCTGTTCCCCACACCCTGTGGTTGAGTCTTAACAATAGCCCCGTGGAAGAAGACGGCATGTTTTGTGGAATGTTCTTGGCCTTTACCACATCTCTGATTTGCCAAATGAGGCTGAGCTCAGACTGGCCGCTCCACAGGAAACTCTTTGGTTTGGTCAGACGTGTGCAGGCCTGAGGGCTCCTTGAAACTCCGTCAAGACTGGTCTTGTATGCAGCCACCTTCTGTAATCTTGTTCCTCACCATTGTGCTGTTACCTACCCACCAGTTGCGGAGGGTGGGGAAAGGGCAGTAGGTAATGGAGTGTGTGCACTCTCCTTCCCATCTGTTAGCAGAGCTCAGCTGCTGTATCATTGCAGTTGCAGGGAATGCAAGCCCCCTGTGCCTGCTGCAATGTTGGCTAGTCTTCATGAGCAATAAGAGCCACAGAGGGGCATTCTCACCTCTCTTCCCAAACCTTTCGACATTGGAGGAAGTGGTCAGAGTACCACACATAAAGCTACATAATGATGATTGGACCAAATGAGACGCATCCTAAGAGTACCTAGAAATTCATGGCCTAACATCCATCACAGGCTCTAATGGGTCAAAGAAGGAGGCATGTCTCCTCTGAGGCTTCATCTTGGTTTTCAGAGGTGGCAGCTCAGAATGACCCATCTACAGTGTCTGCTGCCCTCCTGCACCACTGACACCCTAAGCTGTGCTTTGTAAAGCCTCCAGTTGAGCCCTGCTGGAAGACAGACGTGGGGTGCCCTGGGAAGCAGGTTGGTTTAGCTGGGCACTCTCTGGAGCTGTCACTTGCTTCCCTCTTCTCGTTAGAGAAGAAAATAAGTACCCTATAATTTGGCTGCAAAATTATATTGAATATGTTCACCCCCAAAACAGGCCTGGGTGGGACCCCTTTGTTCCACACACTTACAAGGGCTTTGTGGGGTCCACCTCCCATGTAGTTCACACCTCACTCAGCCCTGTGAGAAGCCAGTGGGTCTGTGGGTGAGGAAAGCCTTTCACGTTAAATTCCAGGTAACAGATCCATATGCTGTCTGTTAAATGGTGGTGTTTCAGTGATAAGCAGGACTCTGAAAGCCCAGACCGGTAGAACCTCTAACCAAGCCTTTTGGGGCTGACTACCCAGATGTTCACAATGGACTTGTGAAGCCTTTCCAAATCACTCCTTCTTGGGGATTTCCCCATGCTCATCCTTAGGTACGACCGCCTCGTCCGCATGTTGTCAAGAGACCGAAGAGCAACATCACTGTGGAAGGCCGGAGGACATCTGTCTCAAGCCCTGAGCAGTGAGTACTGTTGCCACCTCCTTTCTGTCCCCAAGAAACCGGTGGTGACCAGGCATGCAGTCCCAGCCTCCTCTTGGAGGCCCCTTGAAACCTTGAGCAGGTGTTTCACAAGGAGACCAAACAGGGGACAGAGCTTGGTCCTTGGTGTCAGAGTCTGAGCCTCTGTTGTCACATTATCAAGAGGCCCCCACAACAGAGAACCTGGACTATGTTTGATTGGTGAGGCCCAAAGGGCACTCAGTCACACTCCAAAGGTCCAGGCCTCTCATACTGAAGTTGTAGAGTCCACAGGTTAGAATAAGCTACCTTGCCAAAGAGGTTGCCTGCTTAGCAAGGCCACCGTCTTTTTAGGCCCAGTGGGGTTCGAAGTCTGCATCATTTGAGTTTGCTATACACAAGACATCCTTACCCTTGGTCTCTCCTGGGCTATAGCACCTGTGCTACTAGGACTTGGCTTCAATGTCCCCTCTGACCTGCAGCTCCCCACGGCACCCCAGGACCCAGCCTAGCACCAGCTTTGGTCACATCCTGCGGCTGTTGGGTAGATGGGGTGACTGAACCTACAGGGTCAAAAGCTGGAGAAGGCAATGCTGTTTCTCCTGTCCCAGTGTACATAGTCCTTGGGCTCTGTCCAGACACCTGGGCAACTATTCAACAGCTTCCTGGGGTATCTTTAGAATGTTCAGGAATCCATCTTGGCCTAGGGTTGTTTGAGGGCTGAGGAAAACAAAAAACAAACAAACAAAAAAAAAAACACACAAAACACTATCCTTTGTGTACCCCACTTTACAAAGAACTGGTGCCAAAATAGAGAAAAGATTCCAAAATGTCAGGCTGTGGTCTAGCCTAGGTGCACTTCAGTTCTCCCGTGATCCTCTGCTTTATTATAGAACCAGCTTGAATGGTCTTTGTTACCCAGAGAACACAAGAGTGGGGAAGAGAGAGAGAGAGAGAGAGAGAGAGAGAGAGAGAGAGAGAGAGAGAGGGGGGAGAGTATGCATATATGTGTTTCTGGAGATGCTTGAATATGTGAGATTTTGAAGAGGGGACACCTGAAGTTGGGGCAGGTTTAACTTGGGTTCTGCACATTGGCATGGTCGGAATACTGAGGGACATCTCCCTTGCCATGGATTATGACTGCCCCCTTGTGGTGAGAATGCTGCGTGGCTCTGGTTTTCCCCTTGCCCTAAAGATTTCTCTTGAGGAGGATGGAATTAGCCACCTCTTGTAGCTGATCAGCCTTTTACACAGTGTCCTGGGATAGAGGCCATGGACCTGTAGATATTGAGTTATAAACGATGTCCTTGCACCGCGCGCACACATTCATTCTCATTCTCTCTCTCTCTCTCTCTCTCTCTCTCTCTCTCTCTCTCTCTCTCTCTCTCTCCCTCCCTCTCTCTCCCTCTCTCTCTCCCTCTCTCTCTCACCAGACCAGCAGCAGTCCATATCCTACAGAAACACATTCCCAACTTTGTGTCCTGATTAGAGATTGGACTTGCCAAGCACATTTATTTATGCTGTTCCTGTTTTAGTGTGTGCAGAGAGCCGATTGTGTTGAGAAGGTGGCTCTTCTGGTAATTGCCTTAGCCTTGTTGGTATCACCCAGCATTTTCATGTAATGTGCCTGTCTTAGATTTCTTTCCAGAAAGCATCAGGTTGAGATGAACTGGACAAGAGTGTGGGGGCTGGTTCAGGGGCTGGCGAACAACAGTGACAGGAATTAAAAGACTAGTCCATGAGCAACCCTCAGCACAGCTCAAGATGGCCAGGAGGTAGCAGGGAGAGCCTAAAACGTCATTCCTAGGGTTTCTTTTCACATTGTCTTAATGAGGAAGAGGGGAGGCTGGGCTCCCATCATGCCAGTGACATTTCTGGTGCCACCCGGGTGTTTCCCTGCATCTCTTCCATGCTGCCATCCCCCTACCCCCGCCATGCTCCTCCACTTCCAAATGCCATGTCACAACAGCACTTGGATGTGTTTCTCTCAACTGTCACCAGCTCCAGCTGGCAGGACCAACTTCTTGAAACACAGGAAGCATCCAGCGGAAAATATTTTAATAAAACAGATTCCTCATAAAATATTGTTCTAGAAGAGAAGGAAAACAGCGCCACCAGTCTGTCGGCTTTGTGTTGGGAGAGTTGGGAAGAGGAGCCAGCAGGCAGGAGCCAGCGTCCAGTGGGTCTTTGTTGAGGGTGGTCCCAGTGGCACACGTGGACTCAGGACCCGTTGTCCATTCTTTTTTTTTTGAATCCTGGTTCTTGGTCTCTGCTGGGATATAAGTGCACTGGGATCCTGGAGACCTTCGGTTGTGGGGAGAGGGTGACTCCTTCTTCCTGCCTGCCTGGCCCTCACTGCAGGGTGACCCCTCTTCCTGCCTGCCTGGCCCTCAGTTCAGGGGTGACTCCTCTTCCTGTCTGCTCAGCCCTCAGTTCAGGGGTGACTCCTCTTCCTGTCTGCTCAGCCCTCACTGCAGGGTGACCCCTCTTCCTGCCTGGCCCTCAGATCAGCAGCACATTCAGTAGTTACCTCTGTTTAGCATGATGGAGCCGCTTAAGAACTGAGCACTTTGAGATCCGATCCAGCAGCAGCCGGCGGTCTCGGCTGAAGTCCGTTTCTTCCTTTCCTGCTGACATGCCTCTGTCCATTGCTCCATCTGTTCATTCATGTCCGTCCTTTCATCAGACATCTTTGAAAACCTACCAGGCACATGCTAAGCGGCCTTCAGAGGGAGTTCCCATGGTGACTCATTTATTGACTTACATTTACCCAAAATGAAATTTCCTTCGTGAATTAAGGTTTCCTAGCCCCTTAAGGTCATTTCTTGGCATTTGGATAAGCACTTCAGGAGATGTTCAGGGAAACAGTCTGTTTCCCAGTCACCAGTCACTGATTAGCATGAGGTTAAGGGCTGGGGAGATAGATGACTCAGTCACTATTAGGACTGAGTTTGGATCCCCAGCACCCATGTAAAAGCTGGATGTGGTAGAGCACATCCGTAACTGTAGCACTATGAGGACAGAGCATACTGGTCAACCAGTCTACCCAACAGTGAGCTGTGGGTTCAGTGAGAGACCATCTCAAGACAATAAGGTAGAGAGCAATGCAGCTTCTGGCTTCCACACATGTGTGCACACCTACACATATACATGCACACAGACTCTACACAGACACACTCAAAAATGAAAAACAATGTAATTAGCTGCTCTTTCTCTCTAAGAAGCATTAGCTCCTCCTCCATTGTTTTTTCTAAGAAGCATTAGCTCCTCCTATTATTCAAAGCAGGAGAGGCCTCCTTTAGATGCTAGTCAGCAAGACATTCAACTGGGGCCCCAGATCTATCCTGTGTGCTAGCACTCTCCCCTTGGGCAGGAGCCCACAGTTGGAAGGTAGCAGGGCCAGTTAAGTTCTGCCTCCTCATCCTCACCATTGCACACTGCTACCCTCCTTAGCATAGGACCTATGTGGGCCCTTTGTAATCTGGCTTTGCCCAAAGACAGTTTTGTGTCCCAAAACAACTTGCCCAGCCTGCCAGCCCTCTTCCCAGGTTCCTTAGAACCTGGAGTTGGGAAATGGGTCTCCTCAGATCTTCTGTCACAGAACCATCTTCACAGGAGCCTGAGCATTTCCACTTGGGGAAGGAGGAAGAAGCACCATTAACTGAATACCACACCCTTTAGGACCATAGTGGGTAGGTAGTGCTGTTCCAGGTTCTTAAGCCTGAGAAGGGAGGCTCAGGCTGCAGCTTTATAGTAAAGCCAAAGTCCGAGGGCCATGACTGGTAGGACCTCCAGGCTCATGACGGAAGCTTCCCCACCATCCAGCCTTGTTATCCAAAACCTGATTATGCCTCAGCAGCTCCTCAACCTCTACAGTGAGTGCAAAAGGGGTCACACCTCCCCTTGTTAGAGGTGGCCTCAGTTTCCAGCCAGAGCATGCCTGATTGTCAAGCCCCAAGGTATTTCCACCCAGCTTGCCAGGTGTTGGGGAATCCCCCATCCAACTTGCTTCTCAGCCAAAGTCCATGGACAGCTCTGGGAGTATTGTGATCAGCATCACACACACCCACTGGACCCCACCCTGAGACTGAGCCAAGAGCCCAGTGAGCACAATGACCTCCAGGTGCCCCTCAGGTTCCCCATGAGGAGGCTGCAGTGGGACCAGGGCAGCAGCCCTCACTGAGTGGCTGAGTATAGAGGGATGTCACCTATGTATGCCCCTGGTTCCTCTTCATGGTGCAGCAGTAGGGCCACCTTCTGAGTCCTAAGGATAGGAACTTGCAGATGGTGGTGAACATGAGGGGCTCTGCCCTGATCACCTGCCCTCCGAGCTCTCTGGACTGTGTGGCTTGTCTCTACATACAGATTCTGCTGGCAGTAACCTATCATTTAAGTTCCTTTGTGCTAAATAAGAGCCCAGATTTAGCCACCACTCCCACCAGATACATGAAATCTGTCTTTGTAAGAAATTTTGTCAGAATAATGCAATAGCCTTAGAGACAGCTTAGAGACCAGGAAAGGGAAAAGTTCACTATGACTCACACTACTTTGATTCAACTACACATAAGTATTTGTGGTAGCTGGATATTGGTGGCACAGACCTTTAATCCTAGCACTCAGGAGACAGAGGCAGGTATATCTCCGAGTTCCAGGCCAGCCTGGTCTACAGAGCAAGTTCCAGGGCACCCAGGGCTACACAGAGAAACCCTGTCTCAAAAAACCAAATATATTTGTGTAGAGTCCCCTCCAGGCTTTGCCTAGTTATATTTTTGGAATTTCTCGGTCTGTGATATCCAACTGTATGGACTTGTCACTTATGTCTTGATAACTTCTATCATTTGTGACTACAGTGGGGGAGGGGGCTGGTCTTAACTCTGTCCCAATACTATACCTTTAGAGTTTGTTCCCAAGGTTTCATTCATATGAAAAATGCCAGGGTAATACCCCTGCTCACTGAGCTTTCTCTCATTCTGTATCACTGTAAGAAATGAATCCAACACTACAATTCACTGAGAATCGTGTGCAAGGCACTTTACATGTGACATTTCATTGCATCCTCATGAGAAGTTGGGAGATGGGGGACATGAGCTTTGTCCTACAGAAATGGCTCAAAGTTGAAGGATCTGGCCCTGCCCTTGGTGACGCAGCTAGTTGGTGACAGAGATGGGCTTCAGCTCTACCTCCTGATGCCCAAGCCAGTGCACCTGTCAGTGCTGTAGGAAGATATCTGTCCTGCATGACTCAACAAACAGAAGCCACACTGCCTTTCCTCCTGCCAGAACTGCACCCCCAGCCCCTGGGCAGCCAGCAGCACTGGGAATTCTCCAAATGGGGCAAGCTGCAGGTGCACTGGCTGGATCGACAGTCTGCACGGAGTGGAGCCCACACTGCCAAGGGCAGCCATGTGTGACTGCATTTGTCTCAAGTGTACTCCGTGGCCCCTGCACCAAGGCCCCAGAAGATGAAAAGAGATCAAAAGCCATTGCCAGAAGCATTTGCTGAGGACCGTGCCCAAAGTCCACATCTCAGAACACTTAGCACTTCCTCTTGTCTGGTTACTCCCCTTCACTGGCAGAAGACAAGCTGCTGTAGCACTAAGAACATGCCTCACATTCTTGGTGCTGGATCAAAACAGCCAAGCCTTTTCCCTCCTACACAGCCCAGAGCTACCCCAAGGATAGAGTCACTCATTTGGACAGAGGCCTGGTGTACAAGTGGACTTCCCCAAGGTGGCATCCCCGCCCACCACCTCTGAGGCTCCAAGGCTTCTCTACCACCTCCTTGTAACACCATATCTGAAAGTATCCAGGAGAGCCACAGTTGCATCCTAAATTAGGGGACATGTGGCATTCCGTCACCCCTCACCTCTTCAGCAACTGCCAGTCTCAATCCTCTAACACCCTGATGTTCTCCCAGGACCACACACTTTCCTTCCCATGCCCCAGGCCCCTATATGAACCTGCACTGTTAAAATTCTTCTGGATATCCCATTCTCACTCACAGGCACGTGTTTATGGAAGTGTGCATGTGGACATGGACACACACACACACACATACACACACACATACACACACACACACACACACACACACACACACACACACACACTCTGAGCTTCTCCAGGGCAAGAGTTGCATATTCTTCAGCTTTGACTTTGACTCCCAAACCAGTGCTTATCCAATCTTCTGCTCAAAGGTGTTTCCTAAATGGAGGACCACAGGAATCAGTAAAGGCAGATACTGTTGTTCATAGTCCACTAGCCCTGGAGATCAAGCAGGTATCAACAAACAACCAAAAACCCCTCCCAGGCACCTACTGTACACCAGCTGTGTGTGGAATGTGACCGTGAAGCTGTCTACCTCACATGGAGTATGACTGCTTGCACCTTGCCTTCTCTGACCCTGGAAGAGCTATGAGCTACTGCCAGCCCAGGAGCAAGTCTCCAGGATGCCAGCTGGGCCTGGGCCCCAGGGGGCAGGGGCAGCTGTCTTGGTGCTACCCCCTGGAAGGCTGCCAATACCCACTGCCTGAGCAACCAGAAGTACAAACACCTTCACAGAAGGTCACAGACCCAATTAGCAGAGCAAGAGGCCCCTGGCCTGACTCCCTATCCTCCCCAGTGGATTCTGGGTGGTAGAGACAAAGAGAAGCTGGAAGCCAGATAAGGAGCCGGAGCCAGGACTGGAAAAGCAGGAACCAACAGGAGCCCTCATCCAAGACTATCCAAACTGGGGGTGTCTCTACCCCCACTGACAACAGGAGCCCTCATCCAAGACTGTCCAAACTGGGGGTGTCTCTACCCCCACTGACAACAGGAGCCCTCATCCAAGACTGTCCAAACTGGGGGTGTCTCTACCCCCACTGACAACAGAACACCCTCTCGGGCTGATGGTGACTGGTGACAGCAATGGCCTTTGTTTGCTTCAGTGTCTCTTCACATGACTGAGTGCAAAGGTCCCACAACAGTCAAGGAAAGCTGCACTTACCCATCCATACCGTCTCCCCACACCCAGGGAGGACAGTTCTCATGCGCTGTCACCACAGGGAGTTTATTCCCTCTGGAAAGCCCTAGGAGTTACCCTTTCAGTCACCTCTAAAGACATTACCAGCTTACCTGAGACCCCAGCCTCTTACACATTCCATGTTAGCCCAACTTAGTAGCTTGTATCCCCAGGCCCTCACGAGTCTTGGCTTACCTCCCTGAGCCCAGCCAGGACAGTGTGAGCCCCTCTCAAACACAAAGGACCAGGCCTCTAGCAAGTGGAACAACTTGCCCTGAGTCTAGTCCCATACCTAGAACTGCCATGAGCACTGCTCCTTCTCCTGCCACTGCCGCTGTGGCCTTCAGGCAGGCAGCAACTATCCTGAGGGTGAAGGACTGAGTCCACACAATGTCTTCCAGATTCTGCCCATCTCCACCTTCCCTTCAGCACAGAGCCCAGAGAGTGACAATGTCTTCTTGTGTATATCTACCTGGTAACTTGGCAAGGACTTCTCAGGCCATGCTTGGACCACAAGTCTGGGCCTACAATATGGGCATTAAAGAATTCTGCTGAAAGAAGGGACAGCTACACAGGTTGAAGAAGAACTATGTGGGTACAGTAGTGGAGACTGGAAAGAAACGGCCCAGCAAGCCCAAGAGAGAGACTGGCCACCTTCCTGCTCCTGATGGTGGCCCAACTCCTGGCCAGCCAGCAGCTCAGCCTTCCCAAGCCATCAGTCCTTACGCTGTTCTGAGGCCCTCCCTCCCAGGTCCACCCTTTCCGAACACCTTGTCCTCGCTGCTTTTCAGAGGTACCTCTGGCCATCAAGCCACACTTGCTCTGCTCGGGATGATAGTATGGAGTCCATACCATTGTCCAGGGAGCCTCAGCCAAGATCTATGAACCAAGGGTATCCCTGACCCCCACTGACGCCTGGCAGAGCCAGTCTCCAAGGGAGTAGACAGCAGAATACCTCTTGTTCTGATGGTGGCTGCGGATGGCAATGACCCTCATTCCTCAGCAGATATTCATGTAACTGTACAGAGGCCCCCCCCCTGTGCAGCTAGTTCCTATGTCAGCCTTCAGTTGCCCCTCAGCACAACAGCCCTTCCTTTGGCTCTTTGGCAACAGCTCCAGGCCAGCTCCCAGAGGTACCCCACCTTACTGTCAGAGCCCCTTCTGCGTTTTTAGCCATTGTCAAACCCGTGGTCGGGGACTGGCCCTTTTTCTTGGGGTTGGAAAGATGTGGAAACTCTAAGGCTGGCTGGATGACACCCAAGTGCTGAGATAGAGCCAACAGAGAACCACTCACTTGGAAGGTAGCAACCACCTCTTCATCCCTGACCAGGATACAGGTGCCTGGCATCACCCTGTGAAGGGGCATTGGACAGCAGCTAGGGATTTGAGGAGTCAGTACTTGCTAGGCACCATGCAAAGCCCTTGGTGAATATTTTACTTCTCTGCTCAGACCTTCGGGAAGGCAGCAGCATCTCCATTTGCAGAGAACTCAAGGTCCAAGAAGGTAAAGTGACTTTGCCAAGGTGTCCAGAAAAAAAGGGAAAGGAGATAGAAAGTGCACAAGCTGGCCTTCTCTGGTGCCTGTCTACACATGTTACCCCACCAGGGCTGTGTCAGCAAGGGACAAAAGTAGCCAGGCCATTTACAAAGTGAAGACCCTTTGTGCTAGAGTGAAATGATTCTTCTAAAATGATCACGGTGTCCCTTCATTACCTCAGGAGACCAAGGCCTGGCTGATTTCCTCCCATCTTTATCTCAAGTGCATTTAAATGTCAATTAAATTTGAAACATCTACATTTGTCAGCACTTCATTTCGGGCCAGCGTGACGTGCGGCTGATTTGTCCATGCAATGTGACACATAAAAAAACTCGAGATGTAGATCTTCCTCATTAAAAAATAAGCCAGCGCGATCCTGGAGCAGCAGAGAGCACGGAGCACATCCCGGCTTCCTGACGCCGTGTCTCTGACATGGTATTTAAAAAGGAACAGCCTCGCCTGTCACCACTGTCACACACACGCGCTAACCAGCGACACGTTAAACCAAACATTAGAAAGGGCTCAGGAGTCATCCACATGGGAACTGCACTGCAGGGTGGTGGACGGGGCAGGGGCAGCAGGGGATGATAGGTCCAAGCCGTGATGGACAGAGCCTTTCTCTCGTGCCATGACATCACAGTCTTTCCTGGGTAGCCAAGTTCAGCCAGGCCTGCCTTTGCCCAGACAGCCCCTTTGTGTGTAATAAAATCCAGGCAAATGGTGGGGGGCAGACTGCAGGGTAGTAGCTGAATTGGGTTAATGAGGGAAGAGGTACATTTTTTTATATTCTGCCTTAAGCTAATAAAAAATTTAAGCCTGGACGTTTTCGATGGTTCATCCTTTATCCCTGACAAATATCTGACTGTATCTTTCATGGGAGAGCATGAGCCCTGAATTTAAATAAGTTTATTTTGAAACCTCACCTTTCATTAAAAGTGGAAGGGGAAACCCCCTACCTCTCAGTTCATTGTTTCAGGAAACAGGTGGCAGGACCCTGTGGTGTTTAGAGACAGGCAAATCCAGATGCCATTCCAGCCCCACCTTTAGCTGCTCTGTGACCCCAGGCAAGAGACTCGCCCTCTCTGAGCTTTGGCCTCTTTGTCATGAAGAATTAGTAAGAAACTACAGACAGCATGTGAGTTTTTTGATGAGTTAACACCATCCATGTGGCCTGGACATGACAAAGCTCTAATTGACCAAATCACTTGGCACAGTTCACACCAGTGCCCTGTCACTCAAGAAGCAATGGTGTGCTCTGAGCACCCAAGCCGGCCTGGCATACAGAGCCAGCTGGTCGAAGTAGGGCTCCCTCTCCTGCATTCGTAGTTTGTGGGAGGCCCTGGGTGTCAGAGCCCTGCACTGCAGGACTTTAATGGCACCACAGACCTGCCCAGGACAAAGGCTCTCGGCTCTCTTTGGATGTGACAGACTTAGTGGCGGTCAGCCACCATGTGATCTGTGCCAGGGAAGAGGCCCACGCTTTACATGATTGTCAGACATTCACAGTGCATCTGAGGGTCACCAAGCACTTAGTTCTATGTGACCCGGGTAAGGGTTTATGTTGTCTTGTGTCTGTCCACAGTCTCAGGGCAGCCTGAGCCAGGACCCCCGAGTTGCTTCCTGGCATGGTTATTTGCTCACTTCTCTGTCCTTCCTCAGTAATCCCCAGTGCCTAGCCAGCACTAGATCTGCTTATGCACAGGCAGGAAGTGGCCCTTGGCTAGACAGGTGCTCAGACAAATCGGGAGATGGCTAGACAGATGGACTCCATAAAGCTTGTGTTCTGGTTCTGCATGCTAGGTTGCCGTGCTCAGAGCCACTTCAGGTAACAGGTTACCTCCAGCATGGACATCACAGCACCCCAGGGCTCTCCCAGTGCTGTGGCGTTAACCTGAACCCTATCTTGAGGTTTCTGCCCTGAGTCCTGTAGACTCCATGTGTAAGCATCTCAGAGGGCAGGGAGGGATCCAAAGAAGGGCACATCTGTCAGAGCTCTAAAGTAATGGAAAGGTCTATGTGAAGGATTAGGTGTTCCAGAAGGAGGAGGAGGAGGAGGAGGAGGAGGGGATCCCAAGCATGCCAGCTCTCATCCTTTCAACCACTAACGGGGGCCAGAACCCTGACCTCGAGCTCAGTCAGGAACAGAACTGCAGAATAGCTGGGAATTATGATGCACCAAGACCCACAGCCAGGGAGAGTTGGGAACATTTGGGATGACATTTAGGGACATCCTAGGGATGACATTTGGGTCAGGTCTTCAAGATGAAAGAACAGTCTGTGCTGGGGATAGACAGGCACAAAAGCTGAGTGACAAAGGATGTCAGCTTGAGATAGTTCTCTGCAGCTGAAGTGGGGCAGTGGTGGGAAGGGACCTCAGGGCTTGATCCTGCAACCCACCAATACCCAGCACTCACCTCAAGCTGCCCAGAGTGGAGTGAAAATGCGGGGCTTGCTGCCTCGCACCAGCTGGAAGCCACGCATGCTAGAGAGCAGGGGCAGTAGAGAGAGAGTGGGGCAATAGAGAGAGAGCAGGGGCAATAGAGAGGGGGCAGGGGCAATAGAGAGGGAGTGGGGACAATAGAGAGTGGGGCAATAGAGAGCAGGGGCAATAGAGAGAGAGGGGGCAATAGAGAGAGAGCAGGGGCAATAGAGAGAGAGCAGGGGCAATAGAGAGAGAGCAGGGGCAATAGAGAGTGGGGGCAAGAGAGGGGGGCAATAGAGAGTGGGGCAATAGAGAGAGAGTGGGGCAATAGAGGGGGGCAATAGAGAGAGTGGGGCAATAGAGAGAGCAGGGGCAATCGAGGGGGGGCAATAGAGAGAGAGTGGGGCAATAGAGAGAGCAGGATAATAGAGCAAGCAGGTTACCCCAGCATCTGAGTATTTCTCCTCCCTCTTCTACTCAGCCTCCTTGACTGGGAAAGCAACAGGGACCTGGTGCCAGGTGAGCGCCTTCTGCCCCTAGTCCTTCTCCAGCTGTAGAAGAGCTGAGGGGTCTCCTCCTAGGTAGCCCTGCCACCTCCTAGTGCATGAGCCTGGGCTAGTAGCTTCCCCAGGAAGCCACAACCTCCACTGAAGTCTGAGGACAAAACTAATGGCCAGCCTGTAGGGACAAGGGGAAGCGAGGATGCACAGGTGAAGTGCTGAGCTTGTGGGTGGCTCTGGAGCCACTTTGAGTAATAACAGGTTAGCTCTAGCAATGGGGACCACAGCACTGGCCACCCCAGGGCCCTCCCCTAAATAAACCCTAAAAGGAATTCCAGCCTAGAAAGTGCAGAAAGGCTGCTGTGAGAGCATAGCCCTCCTGAGAGCCTGTGTCTCCTCCGTCTCCCCAAACCTTCACTGTTGCCTCTTGGGGATCTTCACAGTAAGCCCAGCTGCTGATAGGCAGAGTTAGCTGCGACAGCATCCATGGTGGGCCAGGATTCGAACCCGCCATAGTTTGGGCTGTCCTCTCCTGAGCCTATGGCCTCTCATGGGCACTGCTGGTCTGTACATAATTGCTAGGGGCCAGGTGTGGACTCTCTGGGCTGTGTGTGTTTGTTTATAGAGCTAGAGTGCAGGTGGCTGACAAGGGAGATATATTTTTTATAACAATGAATATTTAATTTCCATATCACAGATGAAAAAGACTCTCTGAAGAAGCATGCAAGACAGACTCCAGAGAGGGCAGCTCATCAGAAACGTGTCTTCTCAGGGCTTGCTTCCATGTAACTCACTGGTTCCTTAACTTTTCCCCTATTATTGAATAGAGATATGCATGCTACAGAGAAAGAAAAGGAAGCAGGAAGTGGAGTCACCCACAATCCCATAATCCTGCCGTTACTGGAATCTAAGCACTTCTCCAGTCTTTCTCTCGTGCAGTTGTCCACAAGCAGCTGAGGGGCTACAGTATCCTCAGGGGACCAGTCCCAGATGCTGAAATCCAGGGTGTTCATGCCTGTTCTGTGAAATGGTATGATGTTTGCAGAGAACCCCACACACTCTCCTATATAATTTAGATTACCTCTAGGTTACGTTTTATAGCTAATCTAGTGTACATGCTATATAGATAGCTGTTGAGCTGAATTGGGGGAATAACATAATGATGGGAATGGACTGCACATGCTCAGTACAGATGCAAGTTTTCCCAAACATTTTCTTTGGTTGGTTGGTTGGTTGTTTTGTTTTGCAAGACAAGGTTTTTCTGTGTTGCCTTGGCTGTCCTGGGACTCACTCTGTAGACCAGACTGGCCTAAAACTCACAGAGATCCGCCTGCCTCTGCCTCCTGAGTGCTGGGGTTA
Organism: Peromyscus eremicus; assembly: GCF_949786415.1. Classification (NCBI taxonomy): domain Eukaryota; kingdom Metazoa; phylum Chordata; class Mammalia; order Rodentia; family Cricetidae; genus Peromyscus; species Peromyscus eremicus. The sequence continues at coordinate 11,618,897 of NC_081419.1, read as the reverse complement.
AAGGTGTGCGCCACCACCACCTAAACTTTTCTTTTCTTTTCTTTCTTTCTTTTTTTGTTTTTTGTTTGTTGTTGTTGTTGTTGTTTGGTTTGGTTTTGGTTTTGTTTGGTCTGATTCGGTTTGGTTTGGTTTTTCAAGACAGGGTTTCTCCGTGTAGTTTTGGGGCCTGTCCTAGATCTTGCTCTGTAGACTATGCTGGCCTAAAACTCACAGAGATCCACCTGGCTCTGCTTCCCGAGTGCTGGGATTAAAGGCGTGCGCCACCACCGCCCAGCAGCCACCTAAACATTTTCAACTCACAGCTGATTGACTCTGTAGAGATGGAGTCTACAGATTTGGGGAGGACAATCATAAAAATAGCAATTGTGTCATGGTTTAAAATTCTCTTCTTTGGCATTACATGTGATGGGAAGGGAGCATTCAGCCAGCAACACCCTGAGAGCAGTAGGTGTCTCTGGGCCTGAGTCATGGTTCATTTAGGGTTAACTTACTGGAAGTGGGTAATCGGGTCAGACAAGCCTGGATGAGATTTCCAGGCTCTTGACGCACATGGCAAACCCAGCCTCCTCTCTGCTTGGAGCCGGCCTCCATACCCCAGTGGGTGCCCTGGGGCTTCTTTCCATCCTGTGCCCTCGCCGTGCCCTGACTGCCTCTTCTCTTCTCTCTTGTCCAGCCTGGTAAAGCCCTTCCGACACTATGCTGTCTTTCTCTCTGAAGACTCCTCTGATGAGGAATGCCGACGGGAAGAGGCCACGAGCACCGGCTTCACTGAAAGCTTTTTCTTCTCTGCTCCCTTTGAATGGTCTCTCTTCCTCCTTCCAGTTCCTTGGGCTCAGCCTGGTGACTCTTTGGGTGCAGGGGGGAGTATGGGGCAGGGGGAGGGGGAGGCCGGGGGGGAGCTGGAGCTGCTTGCTGCCATGGGGAGAAAAGTTCCTGGGTGCCAATTTGCAGGGTGTGTGCCTCTCTACAGGCCTTGTCTCAGGCTCCTGTTGTGCCAGCCCCACAAGGCTGTGACAACAAAAGTGACAGGTGAGACGGAAGCACCAGCCCCTTTCCTTACAAGGGGAAACCATGTGTTTAATGGAACTGGGGGCCACAGTAAGCCTGACTGCGGTCATCCATTTCTCAGTGCACCGTAGAAAGCTGTGGAGACAGGAAGGCAGATGTCAGGCAAAAGCCAACTTGAGTTACATGAAACGCATGTTAATGCCAGCATGCCAGCCACACGTGGTGATGCACACCTGCAGCTAAGGTAGAAGGACCATGAGTCTGAGGCTAGCCTGAGGTGCATAGCAAGTTCCAGGCCAGTCTGAGCTGAATACAAGACCCTGTCTCAGAAAAAAAAATGTGTGTGTGGTATGTGTGTTTACATGTTATGGTCTGCCTGGGTTTCTTAAGATTAATATCTTAATTATGTTATAACCTAAGCCGCATACAAATTACAAACAACAATTTTTTAAAAGGAAAAGAAAGCTCACCTTAAAAATGTTCTTCCTAGGAGCCTCAGGATGTGCCTACAACCTACCACAGTGCTAGCTGCTGGCCCTTCACATCCAGGGCCTTGTCTCCCTCCACCTCCACCCCCAGACTTTCCCACCCCTCTGTTCTCTAACCTCAAGTGCCCAACATCAGGTCTTCTCCCTGTGGCTTCATCCCGGACCTTCTGAGTCCAAGGTTGCATGCATGCATGCATGCATGCCATGCATGCGCACGCGCGCGAGTTCCTTCCGTGCTGCCAGATCACTGGGATGATGGCAGTACCCCCACCCCTTAGTCCAAGATACCTGAGCTGCACACACACCTCTGCAGTATATTCATTCTTGCTCTTTGGTCCTTTTCTTTCTTTTTTTTTTTTTTTTTAAAATGTGTAGCCCAGGCTGGCCTCGAACTCGTGATCCTCCTGCCTCTGCCTCCTTCAGCAAATCCTACCAGCGTGTGCCACTACAACTGGCAAATAGATTACTGTCTTTCATCTTTTTTGTTTTGTTTTGTTTTTTGAGACAGGGTTTCTCTGTGTAGCTTTGCGCCTTTCCTAGAACTCACTTGGTAGCCCAGGCTGGCCTCGAACTCACAGAGATCCGCCTGGCTCTGCCTCCCGAGTGCTGGGATTAAAGGCGTGTGCCACCACCGACTTTTTGGTCCTTTTCAATGTTTGAAGAATCAGCTTTTCCACAGCAGTAATGTCTGTGCGATCACAGATCTAATGTATCCGCTGATGTAACTATTACTAGTTAGAACAGAGAAAGCTATTGAAAGAATACATGCTCATCTGAGTCGGCCTCAAGTCAGGAAAAGCCGCCTGCTTGGGTCCCTCTCCCTCCCTTGTGACAACTGTCTAGAGCCTCCGAATTAAATGATTGACTGATGCTTTTGCTCCCTTTCATGGTGCTGGAATGGAACCCAGGTCCTTACATGTTGGACAAGCGCAGGCGCTGAGACATAGGCAGCCCAGTGTTTCCTTATTTAAGCAGTGGTTAAAATTCCCTTCTTTATCCTGGGCCTAGAGCCAGTTCAGGGCCTCCTGTGTGTTTACAAGGGAGCTGTTCCATTCTAATTCACAACACAAAGGGTTAAAACAGCTATTCCCTCGTGTTTGGGAAGTAGGACTCCTCCTCCTCCTCCCTTGCATTGTGCTCACACTAGATGAAAGGCTCTTGGTCAGACTTTGGAAGGACTGTGGAGACTTTTGAACTTGGCTCCCATTCTACCCCTTACTAGGTGCTGTGAAGCACAGAGTGAGTTACTAAACTTCTCTGAGCTTCAGCTTCCTCAACTATAAAGTAGGGTTTAAGTCCCTGGGATGGCGCTGGGACTGCCTCCCTTGTAATCTTTCAGTGGGCCTTAGGTGTCAGCCTGCATATAACCAGCAGATGGAGCCCTCCACCGCTTCACCAGCACCATGTGCATAGCCAGCCTGACCCTAGAAGGGGAGGCACTGCACCAGCTAACCTCACTGGAGGGCAGGGCAGGCACTGCCTCCCAACAGATCCGTGGTGCCTGGAGGCTCAGTGGGAAAGCAAAAGGAACCAGCTGTTACACCCCGCTCACCCACAAGGTTATGGTCTGCGGATACACAGAACGCATAGAGCACAGGTGGCAGCCATGGGTGATTGTCACCGGCCTCTGCATACCCTCTGTACTTGTTCATGGAACCACACCAACACTCAGCTGAGGTTCACAAGGTCAAGTGACTCGCCCAGGTTCCCATGGCAAGAGATGGAACCAGGGCTTCTGGCTAGCCATGCTCTGGACCTGGCTCTGAGGAAGATTGGTCACTATACATACAGGAAGCAGATGGGACAAAGGAATACATGTGCCCACCTGCAAATGCCCCTCCAGTCCTACCTGGTTTGTATGTGTTACATACAAAGACCTTGTGCCCTGGGGCACTTCAGGGTCTCCCCAGAGCAAGTGAGAGCCACAGCATCCTGCCCAGGGCACCAAGCATGCACCAAGACCCAGTCCAACCCCCAAAGAATGGCAAAACATTGGTCCTTGGACCTGGACGTGGTCAGGGGCTAGGGCCATTTGCTCCTCTCATAGATTGCTTGGAGGAAAATCCAGCTGGCTTTGTCTCCTCCCAGGCCACAGCCATACCGGACGTTGAAAGAATCAGACAGCGCAGAAGGCGACGAGAATGAGAGTCCAGAGCAGTTAGTGCGGGAGCCCTGGGGACCTGTCCCTGCCCCACCTGACCGAGCTGCCAGTATTGACCTTCTAGAAGATGTCTTCAGCAGCCTAGACATGGAGGCACCACTGCAGCCACTGGGCCAAGCCAAGAGCTTGGAGGACCTCCGGGCCCCCAAAGACTTTCGGGAACAGCCAGGGAGCTTCGACTACCAGGTATGGTGGGGGTAGAGCGCAGTAGCTGGTGGGGTACCTCCTGCTCCTAAGGTAGGTCCTTTGAGTCACAGTGGAAGGGGTCAGGGAAACACCACTCCACCGCCCATACTCCTTACCCTGTCTTAAGTCAATACTCCAACCCCACCCCATCACAAGAAGCTCATTATGCCACCAGCTATCAAGGGGGATGATGCTAGCAGGGCAGGGGGTGTCTGCCTGCCTCTGTTCTTATCTCAGAGGTCGGGCTGCTGCTACAGGGCTCCTTGGATCAAACTGGGCTCTAGATTGGTTCTCTGTGTGACCATCAGTCACCTCCCCTCTCTGGGGTCCACAGATTTTCCCACCTGCTGGGAATGAAGCCACATAAGTCTAGCGAAGTGACTTGCCCAGGTCAAATGGCCCACAAGTGGCAGGCAGAGTCAGGACTCAAACCCAGTCTCCTTTCTTCTGGTCTGTGTGCCTTCAACCAGGCCTGGAGCCACACTAGCCATTTTGAGGGTGATGAAAGATACCACAATCTCTAAACAGCAAAAATGCCCAAGCCATTGTTAGGTGTCCCACAGATGGAGACATTTTCCTGAAACTATTTGTCAAGCAGAGGCCTTTGTAAAAAGACAAGAGATTCCTCTGGATTCCCTTTGTGGGACAGGTCTGAACTTGGAGTCCAGATAGGCCTGGGTCTCTGCAGGTGTCCTGGGTACCTGCAACTCCTCCTGGTCCCAGGAGCCATGTGCCTGGCATGCAGGAAGGGTTGGGAATGGGCATGTACTTTCTGCTGTTGCCTGGGCCAGCCTGTGGTCATCACTCCCTCCCTCCTTCCCCACAGAGGCTGGACCTGTGCAGAAGCGAGAGGGGCCTTAGCATGGCTGCAGCTTTGAAGCTTGCTCATCCATACACTAAGCTCTGGAGTCTGGGTCAGGACGACATGGCCATCCCCAGCAAGCCTTCCACCACCTCCCCTGAGAAGCCCTCAGCTCTGTTTGGTACTTCCCCAGCCCTGCCTCACAAACCCCAGAACCAGGATGGCATCCTGAGCCCCAGCATCAAGGAGGAAGCTCCCACCCAAACTCCAGGCAGTATCACCATTCCCCGGCCACAAGGCAGGAAGACTCCTGAGCTGGGCATCGTACCTCCACCACCCACTGCCCGCACAGCCAAGCTGCAGGCTGCTGGCGGCCCACTTGGTGACTTCTCTTCCGAGCAGCTTCAGACAGACTGGCAAAGACAAGCTGCCCTGAGCCCAGCCCTACTGCCAGGGCTGCTCCCCAGTGCTGTCCCTCAAGGCCCCACAGAACTTCTGCAGCCACTCAGCCCAGCCCCGGGAGCTGCAGGCACAGGCAGTGATGCCCTGCTTGCCCTCCTGGACCCACTTAACACAGCCTGGTCGGGTAGCACCATCCCACCACATCCTGCCACTCCCAGTGTGGCTGCCCCATTCACCGCCCAGCTCAGCCTCCCCCGCACAGCGACACCCACCCCTTTTGCACAACCACCCCTCAATCCCTTTGTCCCATCTGTGCCAGTAGCACTGCCTACCACGCCCCTGGGCTCCACACCAGCCAGACCTTTTGGGACCCCTCCAGCGTCCCTGAGGCCGGCATATGCACCTAGCATCCTATTGTCTGGTTCTGGCTTCTATGCCCCTCACAGGTCTCAGCCCAACCTGTCTGCCCTCTCCATGCCCAACCTCTTTGGCCAGATCCCCATGGGTGCCCACACTAGTCCCCTGCAGCCACTTGGCCCCCCAGCTGTTGCCCCCTCCAGGATCCGAACATTGCCTCTGGCCCGCTCAAGTGCTAGGGCTGCTGAGGCCAAGCAGGGGCTGGCCCTGAGGCCTGGTGAACCCCCACTGCTGCCTCCTAGAGCTCCCCAGGGTCTAGAGCCAGCCCTGCAGCCCTCTGCTCCTGCACAGGCCAGAGACCCCTTTGAGGATTTGCTACGAAAAACCAAGCAAGATGTGAGCCCGAGCTCAGCCCCAGCCCCCACCTCTGTGGAGCAGCTCCGCAGGCAGTGGGAGACCTTCGAGTGAGCAGGCCTGTGCCACCATCCAGTACTGTGCCTCCCTATGTCCCATTTCTGACCAGGTTCCACTGGGGCAAAGGGACTCTGTGCCCCCTCTCCTCCACAGCCCATCTCTGAGGTCTGGTCCTGGGAATGGTACCATCCCAAGAGAGCCGCCTGCCACTCTCCTTGACACCCTGTATAAGGTTTGCACTAGAGGTCACCTGGGCCACCCGTGTCCCACCGCCGTCCCTCCAGTAGCCCAAGAGGAGCCAGGAAGCTCAAGGCCTCTCTCAAGCCCAGCTCTCCTCCTCTGCCAGGCCGTGCCCCACAGGGCCCATGTTAGTAACACCCATGCGAGCACAGCGTTGGGGAACACAGGTGTTTGGGGGGGCTGAAGTGACCACTCCTGGGCTGGCATTTCTCTTTGATGGGTGTCTCCAAACTTGTCTAGCAATATACTCTTTCCTAACCACCAAACCTGAGTTGTTCCTGGGGTGAGGGTCTGGGGACCCAAGCCCCAAACCCAGCTCCAGCCGGCCCTTACAGGGCTTGGCAACACCAGCAACTCCGATTTATAGGAGGAACCCACAAATCTGAGTGTTGGTAGCCTTCAGCTCACTGCCACCCCCGTCCTCTGGGCTCTCATGTCTGTCAAAGCTCAGGCTCAGCCTCCTGCCACTTGGAGCTTTATGGGCAGAGCTGGGCACCAGTGACCCAGATTCCAACTCAGAGGACAAGCTTCCTGCCACAAAGGGGGAGGCACAGCTGTTTGGGCTCCTAGGTCAGGATGAGGTGGGGCCTTAGGGCCCCCCAGATTCCCCATGGAGTGAATAAATATGGCCTCTAATCCTGGGGAAAGTGGGGGCCTAGAAGCCAGCCTTCCCTGCCATCTCCAGCTTCTCGCTAGTGCAGAAATTCCTGAGGCCAAGTCACCAAAGTTATAATGAAATGTTTTGTTATTGTTTCTTTGATCTTGCTTTTCCTTCTTACCTTATTGATTTGATGAATCTTAAAAATTGATTCCTTTCAATAAACCTTTAAGAAAACATCCTTCAGAGACATGCAGGAAATTGTGCACATTTGACCTGATTTCTCATTTCCTATGTGTGAATGGTCAGACAGCCTACCCCAGGGTTTCTAACGGGAACAAGGGGGTAGGGTCATTGGAGGCCCCTGTCATTCTAGGGAACCCTCTCTGTCTAAGAGGTTGCTCATGGGTCCCTGAGGCCTAGGCCTGAAATGCACCACTCCTCAGGGCTCTGTTGGGGGGGGGGGGGCTCAGCTGCTGGGGAGCTGAGTCATGGGGACCCTCCTGGCATTTGTGTTCCTGGACAGGTCTTAGTTCCACTTCTTCCATCCCAGAAAATTCCAAGTCCCACCCCAGTGGGCCAGCGCAGTGACAAGGTGTCAAGCAGCATGGGAAGCCACACACACCTACGGTCGGTCCACTAGGGACTGGTGCACACATTCACTTAATCTGTCCATTCACTGGGTAGAATTTGAGAACCCAGTGATGAACTGTGTGTTCAGTTGGGGAGAAGGCTGTGGTCCTGAGTCCTTCAAGTGAGGGAAGCCTGAGCAGGCACTTGGCCATCACCAGCGGCTTGCCCCTTTCCTGCCAGGGAGGGAACTGGGGATGGGCAGGTGGGAAGGACTACAGGAAGGAGCAAGTTCCACCCTTCCCCCAGACCTCCACAAGAATAGCCTCTACCCGCAAGTGGATACTGTGCAGCCCACACTGGTGATACTGGAATGTCTCGTTGTTGGCGTCCTGCAGGAAACATCTTAGGATCTGGCAACTGGAACAGTTCACCCATTTCCCCTCCCCTCTTCCAAGGGACACCAAGACAGCTAGGGGCAAGTTGGTCCCACCGCTACAGGGTAAGGACCAAGCAGGCCTCTCAACATCCAGGGTCTCATCAAAGCTTCTACTGAACCCCAGTGCCTCCAAGTCTGTGCCTTCTGGAGGTGACTGAAACCTGAGACATCCAGCTTCCTGTGTAAAAGTCTCCTGGCATTTGCACATGGAGCCCCCAGTTAGGAGGCACTGGCCTGGTCAGCAAGGATGACAGAAGGCTCTGGGAAGTCCGAAGGAGGCTGGATCTGCAGGCCAGTGCCCTCTGGGGGTGGGGTCAGAAGTCAAGTGCACTTGAGTGTGTAGCCACAGGATGTAATCCTGCAGCCTGAGCACCAGTGCAGTAGCTGCTGATGTGCATCTGCCGAGCACTAGTGGGCACACAATTGAGGCCTTCCTTGGCATGCTTTCCCTCAGTTAACAGCCATACACAGACAATGGAACTGCAGGCAATAGGTCAGCCTGTGCTGCAGAACCGCAGAGCTGCAGGGACAGAACAGCATCTCCATTCTGCCCTCTGGCCTGGCGAGGGTTCCAGGAAGCCCCTTCGGTTGTAGGCAGGTGAGGCACTTTCCAGTACTCAAAAGGGCAGCTAGTCTTTTCCATCAGATGGAGTTTAAACAGCTTCTGGAGTTTCTGCCTGTTTGTCTCTCGGATCCTCAGAATAGCCCTGTGAGGTGGGCAGAAAGGTTGCTCCATGCCTGCAGATGCCCACAGCAGGCAGGACAGCCAAGGACAGCTGTTCCTTGATTCCCGCAGGCCTGCCCTACAGACACGGGGGTATTAGCCATGGCACTGTCCATCAGATCTGCCCAAAAGGGCTTTTGTTCTGGAAGCCAAGAAGCCTCCCTATTCCCCAGCTTCTCTGGGACAGAGGCTGTCCTTGGAGGTTGGACAAGATGTCAAGACCAAAGTCTAGGAGCTTGGGCAAGCTCTGGCCTGTCCAGTGCTAGAGAACGTGCAGCCTTGGGCTTCCCCTGTCTCAGAGGCATCCAGGTTGTCCCCAGCCATGAAGCAGCCACTTCCCCTGTGAAATCACTTGCCACACTACAGTCACGTAGACTCTCAGGGCATGCCCACACACCCTGTCAACACAGTACAATGTGCAACACATCCCACATTCATTCATTCTCTCTCTCTCTCTCTCTCTCTCTCTCTCTCTCTCTCTCTCTCTCTCTCCCTCCCTCTCTCTCTCTCCCTCCCTCTCCCTCTCTTTTCCTCCCTCCCTCCCTCCCTCCCTCCACTCTCTTCTCATGTCTTCTCTCTCCCCCAAACAGACAGAACGATATACACATACATGCACCTGTCAGTCATACCATGGGTACCCACATGTACCCTCCTATTCACAGCCCAGCAGGTCAGAGACATTCATACTCCCACAGCCTCCTCTGCTTCCCTGAGTTGTTCCCCGTTTTCTGACTCCATGATGGACAGGGGCAAGGGTTGCCAACCATGGTGGCACATCCTGTGGGTGTCCTAGCTCTGGAAATAGTCTTCTCCAGCCTCCAGGTAGAGGTTCTGCAGTGATCCTGTAGGACCTTTAGGGCATGGCACCAGCAGCCAGACCAGCCTAGATAAGTCTTTCCTCTGGTGGCACCTTGAGGACACTGTCCATCTCCAGACGAGCCCCTGCCACCTCCTGCTGACTTGGGCTGTAGGTGCCCTCAGACTGGCGGCGCTTTCTCGCAGCCAGGATCCCTGAGAGGAGGCCCAGGAGGATGAGGAGGAGGCAGACACAGGCCGCAGGCACTGCTACCTCCAGCAGCGGGAATGGCAGGGGCAGAGGCAGGCTTTTCTGCGAGAGATGAGAGACAAGAAGACTCAGAGAAGTAGGCTCCCCAGAGTCGGTGAGAGAGGCAGCCCCTGGGTGTGCAGGCAGGAGCCAGGAAGCCACCTGTCCAGGCCAACCTAGGGGTGCTGCCTAGCCCTGGCTAGGAGGGTAGACAGTAGACATTCCAGGAGTGCTTGTGGGAGTTAGGGGGTGTCACAAAATTCAACAACAGTCAGCTGAAGTAAAACAGGAGCAGAAAGCAGAGCCCACTGATGAGAGACTTCACGATTGTCTGCCTGCTTGCAAGGGGTTGCTCTGACAGCCTGTCCCTGGCAGACTTGAGCCTGGTTTGGGGGTGAGGGCAGCATTCCCCATCTCCAGTCCCACAGTGACCCATCAAAGATTCCTCATACCTAGAGCTCTTAAGTCCTGGAATCAGAATCACCGCAATCCAGACTCACCGTCTCCCCCTGAGGTTTCTCAGCCTACTGTCACCTGCATCCCCACCCCCAGCATTCAGGCCTGGAGAAGGGAGCCCCAAAACTATAAAGTTCACACCTTCCCCCTCTCTATCACTTCAGCAGGAGCTGTAAAGCCATCTCCTTTCCCTGGGCGGGTGGGGGGGTGGTATATAGTGGGTAGGTGGGGAAGCAAAGCCTGTAAAAGTTCAACTTGAAAGGAACACTTCCCAGAAGCAAAAGGGACTCCTGGCTTACAACCAGCCTTCTGGGAGCCTACAGGGATCAAGGCACTCCCGGACTGCCTTTCCAGAAAACCGTTTATCAGCACCTACAGTGGTCTCAGAGCCTCTCCAAGGCTTGGTGCTGGTCCCCACAGGTCCAGTGCTCCGTCAGCTGGGACTTCTTGGGGCAGGGATACCTGCAGTGCTGGATCTGCTTCAGAAACTGCTTGGAACTCAAGGAGACTATAAGCCCCATGATCCTGTGGGCTCAGAAGCCAGTCCCAGATCCCAGCCTGCCCCCACTGCCACTACCCTAGACACCACCTGTGCCCAGACTGTGCCTAATGGCTGGTGGGCTCCCCAAGCTCTCCCTGAAGTGAAAATACATCCTTCAGGGGGTCCCCCCCACCCTCAGCAAAGCTCGTCCAGTGCCAAGTCCACAAAGACCATACCCTTCCTGTCCACTGACTCTTGCTAAGGTCCAAATAGGCCTGGCAGCCCACCCCTAGGTACTACTCACCACCACTTCACAGAACTGGCCAGAGAATCCTGCATTGCAAGTACATTCTGATATGCCACTGACTGCCCGGCAGGTGCCTCCATTCAAGCAAGGGTTGGCTTCACAGGGTAGGTCAGGACTCAGACACCTGGAAGAGACAGAGGCTGAGAAAGCCACCTCCACCCTGACAGCTGCCTCCCATTCCCCAGTTTCCCCACCCCACCCCCTCCACCCAAGCATCAAAGCCTATCCAGCCACTGTCCCAGCATGGCTGAGTTCTGCCACGTGACCAGAGCTGAAGATGATTTCCGTCACCTACCCACTCCCCTTGGGCCCAATGTTCATGACTGAGAAGGGTTCCTACTCCATGAACGTGAGGAAGAGCACATGGCAGGGAGGGATGCCAGCTGCACCTCTCGGAGGCCCAGAAGTTAAATTTTGGCCATGTCCACTGAGGACCAAAGGGCTTTAAGAAACTAGGTGGGCTGGGGGGTGGTGGCGCACGCCTTTAATCCCAGCACTTGGGAGGCAGAGACAGGTGAATCTCTGAGTTCAAAACCAGCCTGGTCTACAGAGTGAGTTCCAGGACAGTCAGGACTACACAAAGAATCCCTGTCCAAAAAAAGAAAAAAAGAAAAGAAAAAAAGGAAGGAAGGAAGGAAGGAAGGAAGGAAGGAAGGAAGAAGGAAGGAAGGAAGGAAGGAAGAAGGAAGAAGGAAGGAAGAAAGGAAGGAAGAAGGAAGGAAGGAAGGAAGGAAGGAGGAAGGAAGGAAGGAAGGAAGGAAGGAAGAAGGAAGGAAGGAAGGAAGGAAGAAGGAAGAACTGGCTAGACAACCACTGTCCTGCTGACATCTAAGAGGCAGTGGTCTTGGAAGTCCCAGAAGAACCAAGACAAGAAAGACCCCATTTCCCTTGCCCAGGCTGGGAAATCCAGGGGCAACCTCCCAGTCAACCTTCCAGGACCCTGGTCCCCAGACCCACCTCAGGCCAACAAGGCCTTCCCGGCAGCTGCAGTTGGTGCCTAGAGGTCCACCCTCACAAGGGGCGCCATCCTTGCAGGTGGCGTTGAGGCTACAGCCCTGAGGCAGAACAGGCACCCTGCAGAGAAAGCGCAAGGCTAGGTGGAGGTAGGGTGCTGGGAGCTGGCCACAGTGCTCTCATCTGCGGAATACAGGCCCACCCTCTACAGCCCTCCCCCTGACGGAAGCAGAGGAACACAGGGCTGTGGTTCTGCTCCTTTCCCATGCCACAAGAGCTGAGGCCCTTGATACGTGCTGAAATTAAAGGGCAGGGCAGGACAAAACAGTTCCTAAACTTCTTGAGAGGGTTAGACAGCTCTAGACCCAGGAGGAAATGGGGAGAGTTGCAAAGGCTATGGCGGGGGAGGCGGGGTATCATTAAGGGCAACTTGCTTCAAAGCCCCCAAATCATGCCCCAACTCTCCTCAAACCACAATGTTTTTTTCTGAATTCAAATTTAGCCTGTATTTTAACCTGTGTATCATCTTTTTGAGCATCAAACAGAGGCTAAGGAGAACTCATCCCTCCTAATCCCTCTGTCCCCTGCCACTGGCACCTGCAGCGCGGACCCGCGAAGCCTGGAGGGCAGCGGCACTCGAAGCGGCCTTCGGGGCGCGCGTGGCATTGGCCCCGGACACATGGCGACGAGCGACAAGGGTCGGCGCGGGCCTCGCAGCGGGGTCCCTCCCAGGCCGGGCCGCAGGCACAGGCGAAGACATCAAAGAGGTCGCGGCAGGCACCGCCGTGCAGGCAGGGAGAGGACGCGCACACGGGCGCACCACGGCATCCGAGGCGCATGGCTGGTGACCCAGGCCAGGCCACGAAGTGCTCGCGGGCTCCGGGGATCGCACCCGGTCGCGGAGGCGCAGAGGGTAACGGGAGGCCACCGAGAGCCACGCGGCCCAGGCAGCCTGTGAAGTTCTCAGCCAGCAGCACGCGCACGGCGTCTGGGCCCTGCAGGAAGCCCAGGTCGCCGCCCAGGCCCTGCAAAGCCACGGGCGTCGCCGCGCCGTCCAGCCACAGCAGCCAGCGTGAGGCGGTGGCTTGTGGGAGCTCCCGGGCCAGACGCACGTGGTGCCAGGCTCCGTCAGCCACGAGTGGCCCGGGCGCGGGCAGCACCGAGCCCGCCACATCCACTGCCAGCGAGCCGTTGTGCAGCGCCAGCCAGATACCCGAGTGGGCGCCCTCCGCGGCGCGCAGCAGCCCAGCCTCGGGGTCGCGAGTGCGGAAGGCCAGGGTGAGTACGCTCAGCGCCTGCGCCCAGGACACGTTGTGGCCGCTGAACACAGCAGGAGGGCCCTCTCGGAACGTAGTCTCGGCCACACCTACAGAAGTTAGAGCCACTGGGAAATGACCTGCCACCTTGTCCACACACCACCCAGCCCCCAGGCGTGCAGTCCATTTTCTACCCCTTACGCATTCTCCATCTGGAGGGAATCAGTTCCAGGGCAATCAATCCTAAGGGGACCCACAACACCTACTACCCTGAAAGCCTGGGACACAGCAACAATATTAACTCCTCCAAAGTCCAGCCTGCTCCCCTCCCCCTTGAAGGAGGCGCACTCTTCACTGCATTCAGGTGCATGTCCAGTCACATCTCTCTCCCCTTTACAACCCTCGGTGAGTCTGGCAATGTAGCTCAGTTGGTACAGTGCCTAGCATGTAGGAGCCCTGGGTTCCATCCCTGGCACCCCACAAATTGGGTGTGGGGACCCACACCTGATGTCCCTAAACTAGGGAAGTTGAGGCACTACAATCACAAGTTCAAGATCACTCTTTGCTATATAGTGATTTCAAGGCTAGCCTGAGCAATGTGGGACTTCAAATCCCTACCAACTTCTCAATCCATCTTCTACAGCATCTTCCTAATCTTGTGTTTCTGCTATCCTTAAGAACCTCAAGGGGCTGGTGAGATGGCTCAGAGGTTAAGAGCACTGACTGCTCTTCCAGAGGTCCTGAGTTCAATTCCCAGCAACCACATGGTGGCTCACAACCATCTATAATGAGATCTGGTGCCCTCTTCTGGTGTGTAGGGATACATGCAGGCAGAGCATTGTATACATAATAAAGAAATAAATCTTTAAAAAAAAAAAAAAAAAAAAAAGAACCTCAAAACCTCATACATGCCACCCCACTTCCTAATGTTCCTCTCCTCTGGCTTCCTTGAAGTTGCTTTGGAAACCCCTCTCTGTCCCTCAGAATGCAGTGGCCCGCCACACTGGGGTTGTTGGCACTCCTGGTCCACAGCCCAACGTCCCATAAACCCTAAGGAATCTAACCAACTTCAGTGTCCTGCACCCAAACTCACATACAAAGCCGCCGGGAACCTCCTCACAGGTGGCAGGTGGGAGGCAAGGCCGGCTGGGGCACCATAGCTGCTGGGCACAGGTGGGCCCTGTGAAGTTGTCAGAGCAGGTGCAGTAGAAGTCGTTCCAGGTGACGTGGCAAGTTCCACCATTGGAACAGGGATGGGGCTATGGAAGAGTCAGGATACCGATGAGCAATCAGGAAAGTAGCATCTCACCCCCCTGACCACCTCACCACAAAGTTGAGGGGAACTTGTCATCACTACAGATTTGGGGCCTTACCCTGCCAGACCTAGCCTTAAATGACGGCCACTGGCACCAGGTGGAGGTGGCACTCTGCCTTGGAGCCCTGCAGCTTCGGCTCTGGCATGTAAGGCCCATTTGCTACATTACAGATGGGAAACTAGACCCAGAGAGGTGAAGCCACTTGGTCTGAGGGCCCAGGCAGGAAAGAGGCTAGCCTAGCTCGCACTGGGTTATTCAGCGGATGCTCTCTCTGCTCAAACCCTCGCTGCCTTTTCCCACAAGCACCAACTACAGAAAGGCTGAGGCCCTCCTCTGTCGTCTTCTCAGACTGGCACAAATGGGGTCACGGGACCACTGGAAAGAACCGGACAGGGAGGAAGTGGGTATTGTCTACCACTCTAATGACAGGATTGTGAGAGGTCACATGACTGTCTGAGCCTCAGTTTGTCCTATGTCATAGCACTGATTCTAGCTAAGGACCTCCTCCCAAGCACTCACATTGCACATGTCCTCAGAGACACAGCCCTGGGTGAGGCTAGAGGACTGACCAACATCCAGTTCACTGGGCCAACTTAAGTTCTCCGTTGGTGAAGAGAAGAAGGGGAGGTGGAAGCCGTTGAGTTGCAGGTCCTGGAGACAGCCCCGGAAGGGCCCACCCCAGGGCTGGGTGTCATCGAGGTAGAGCTTCCCACCCACATACAGCTGCTGGCCCAGGTCCTGCAGCTGCTCAGGACCAAAGCTGAGCATCACCAAGTGGCGGAGTCCGTCATCCCAGCGCCCAGGGAGGATCGCAGCTGGGTGACCCGGCACCTCAGTCCGGATCTGGCCCTCACTCAGGGACACAGTTAGGCTAGCCACTGAATCATTGACAAACTGGAGCAGCAGACCAGCAGGCTCCCGAGTGCGCAGAAAAAAGGACACAGTGAGGTTTGGGCCTAGCAGCTGATGGAGCAGGAAGGAGACTGAGCTCATGGTGCCGCCCAGGCCAAAGGTGGCAGCAGGAATCTCTGCAGGGAGAGACAGTACTGGGGTGAGGCTGGCAGGTTAAGGGCCCAGCACTGATGCTACCTCCCCACCTGCTGACCCTCACCGTCAGTGCATGTGGGCCCATGGTAAGGCCTTGGGCAGTCGCAGCGGAAGTGAGTCCACAGGTCCACGCAGGCCCCTCCATGGGCACAGGGCAGAGGTTGGCATGGTTCCCTGCGCTTGCAACCCAGCAGCACATTTCCATTGAGTTCCTCAGGCAGCAGAAGGTGCCCTTCCACATGCACATCCTGGAAGCAGCCTGCAAAGGCCCAGCCACCCAAATGGATAGAGTAGGGCCCAGGAGGCCCAGAGGCCACTGAGGCTGTGGGACTTGTAGCCACAGGACTAGAGACCACACAGAGCTGGCCAGGGCAGCCCTCATGCCAGAGCCGAAGCTGCAGGGCTCCAAGGCGGAGTGCCACCTCCACCTGGTGCCAGTGGCCGTCATTTAAGGCTAGGTCCGGCAGGGTAAGGACAAGCACAGCGGTACCGTGTCTCCAGAGTGTGGCTTGGAGTGTGGCCCTCATCAGTACCAGCTCCAAGCTGACCTGAGTGTCCTTGAGAGTGGCCAGGGCCCCAGCAAACAGTGTGGTACGAAATGTCAGTAACAGACCCAGAGAGTCACCAGCTGGCACCAATCCCCACACAGAACTTCCAGATATGACCGAGAAGGTGGTGTTCTGGCCACAGAAAGGCCCGTAGGTCCCAGGTGGGCAGCGGCAGGCATAACCGTGGAGCCCAGACTTGAAGGTGGGGATGCAGGTGGCAGCCAATGGGCAGGTGTGGTCCTGGCAGCCTGTGAGCTGGACAGAACAGTCCTGCCCACCCCAGGCCTCAGGGCACTGGCAGATATAGCCTGCTACAACGTCACTACAGGTCCCACCATGCAGGCATGGTTCTGACTGGCACTCATCCACATCTTCCTGACATGTCAGGCCTAAAGGGGAGAGATCAGCCAAGTGTCAGTACACCAGGCCAGATCCAGAGCCTCCGACCAGAACTCACATGCCTCTTGGTGATGCTGACCCTTGGCCCCTATAAACCACATTCCCCAGGGTCCCCTTCCCTGGCTACATCTGATAAGTCTCCATGCCCTGTGGGTTTGACCCCCTGACTCTACCTTCCACCCCGTGCCTCTTCCCTTGCCAGCTTTTTGAGCTGATCTGGCAGCCTCCAGGTCAGCTGCCTTTAGAAGTTCCTCCCTACCCATCTCCAAAGTAACCAGAGGTCTCTTTCCAAGGTGTCATCTGGTCATACTCCTTTGCGGCATATGGCCCAGCCACTCACCTTGATATTCAAGACTGTCATAGGCTAGGCCCTACCAGGCTCTCTCGCCTCAACCTTGCCCCCTGGAATCCTTAAACTTGCTATTACTCTAAGTATTTTCTAAAAAGTCCTGCCTCAACTTCCCTTACTATTTTCAAACTCCTTCTCATCCTACAAAGCCCTCAGAGGGCCCAGAGCTTTCCTTCACACCTGACCCAAACTTATCCACCACTCCATCACTCAGACACAACTCGCTAGAGCCCTGCGTTGAGAATATCTGTTTACTTAGCTATTCCCCTCTGAAGCCTGAATCTGTCCTTGGTACCCAGTGAAAGGACTTGGTATAGCCTTTATAGACATGGACCAGCCACAGTGAATGATAGAGCTGGAGCACACTGAGCACTCCCCAGGGCCCACTCCTCAGTCCCTCTGCCCTAGGGTCTGCCCAAGGGTCCTTCTGTTACCTGAGAAGGTGCCACCCCCTCTTCTCCTCCAAGACCAAAAGGCCTACGTGCAACCCCAGTTAGCCAGAGCCTCCACAGCACAAGCCAAGGCCATCTTCACCCCCACACCTCATCTGGAGAGACCCAGGCCCAGAGGAGTCAGCCAGGATCAGTCAGCCCACACAGCTACAGCTTCCCCCTCACAGTCACCAGGCACACAGTACAGGCTCCCCAGAAAGAGGCCCAGGACCCACAGTCACCTACAGATGCACCAAGGCTTAAGAAGGGAGCTCCCAGGGCCTGCCTACCTCATTCCAGACAACTCAGGAATGCAAATGGACCTCCCTGACCAGAGCTAGGGTCTGAACTCAGAGATCTCCTCTCTGCTACCTACTGATTGTCTCACTGCAAGGAGCTGGGATCCCACAGACTCTGTGACACCCCTCCAGGCTTCATTGCTATATCTGTGAGATGGGGATGGTAAACCCTACCTTGTGAGACTATGGAGGAGTGGGCCACTGGGGGAGGATGTGGGTGGGAGAGAGGGACTCAGTTAATGGGAACAGTGGACAGGGCATGGGGCACCCAATGTGGGGCATTGAGCTCTAATACCTTTTTTGTTTGTTTGTTTGTTTGTTTTTGGGTTTTGGAGATAGAGTTTCTCTCTGTAGCTCTGGCTGTCCTGAAACTCGCTTTGTAGACTAGGCTGGCCTTGAACTCACAGAGATCTGCCTGCCTCTGCCTCCTGAGTGCTGGGGTTAAAAGCATGCACCACCATGCCTAGCAAGCTCTAATATTTTTTGAGTGGTCAAGATAGAAGGGAGGGAATGTATCTCCAGCCCCTTCCCCAAGCAAAGAAATCTGCCTCCAGGGACCTGCAGGGAATGGAGCTCATGTTGGGTGCTAGGCAGGAATGCTGGCCTGTGGGGGAGTGCTGCCCACATTCCAGTGGGGGCAGGGACATGAGAGAGGGGAAGTCTGTGTGCAGTTCCTGGGTCCATGGGTAGCCCTGTGTTTGCAATGAGAGCTTTCACACCCAGCCACTGACGGCAGGCACAGATCCCAAGAGACAAAGCATGTCCTTCAGAAGGCATGCACCTGTGCACAGTTCTGCCTCTCTTCTGGTTTGGCTGAGGCTCTGCCCGCTTTGATTTGATAGCAGGGTTCGGGGGCCATCGTCCTGGTCATCACTCTGCTGTTCCTCCCAGAAAGCCTGCAGCCTCAGCCACCACACAGCTGTATATGAACCCCCAAAATGACTCCAGTCCAGGCTCCTCTCTTGGCTTAGTCCCTGGTCTCCCAGGCTGGCCCTGGCTCCACAGACATTCAGTATCTACAGGGCTGAAATCACCAACCAACCAATCAACCATCAGCCAACATTCCCCAGGGCAAGAGATCATCTTGCAACCTTGATACCACCCACTCCATGCTTCCCTCCTGACTATATTCAAACTGACCAGTCCCTCCCCTTCCACTTACAAAGCCAGGGTTCCAGGTCAGCACACACACCCCAGCTGTCACCTGTGCCACCACACCCACCTCCAGCCTCATTTCTTGTATATATCAATTCATTCAGCCAGAAGGGATCATATCACCCAGCCTCACCTCCACGCCAGGCCCACCCCACCTGTGCACCTGTGTATCCATCCTGGCAGTAGCACTGGAAACCATTGGGCAGGTCCTGGCAGCTGCCACCATTGAGGCATGGTCCTGAGGCACACTCGTCCACATCCACACTGCAGTCATCCCCTATAAAAGGATCAGGTGTAGCTGCTGCCTGCACCCCCAGAGGCAGACAAAAACCAAGAGTCCATTTTAAAACTGGGGAGACTGAGACCCAGAGAGAAAGAGAGGAGTGTGGACTCAGGCAGGGTGGCACCTGGCAGGACCAGGCCATGGGCAAGGCTGGATACATCCTTGGGGGTCTGGACCCTGGCTGAGTGCTTCTCCAAGAGGTTAACTCACCAGCAAAGCCCAGAGGACAGGTGCAAAGGAAGCCAGCAGCGTGACTGAAGCTGAAGGCTCCTGGGAAAGTGGCCTGGACACCCCCATACAAGGCTGGGTTGGAGCGCTGCAAGCACAGGCCGCCATTATGACAGGGATCCGATGCACACTCATCCTCATCCACTTCGCACCGCTCTCCGCTGAAGCCTGGGGCGTATATGAAGACATCAGGAATCGCAAAGTGCCCAGGCACCTCCCTTCGATGACCCAAGCCAAGCCAGGTCGGGACAGGGACAGAAGCTCAGGATGCGGATACTGTCAGAGGACCAGCATGGGCAGTGATGGCCGGCTACCAACTGCTGCGAATACTATGTACTAACACTCAGACACCCTTCCTGTGTGCCAGGCGTGCTGTCACTGTTCTCTACAATCCAAAGGGCAGGTGCTGTTAGCAGCCCTGTCTGCAGATCAGGGAACTGAGATTCATGCATGTAGGTTACACGTGCAGGGCCCAAACTGTACTCACGCGTGCACACGGCTTCATACCTGCCCCACCGCATTGGCCAACACACATACACACACACACACACACACACACACACACACACACACACACACACACACACACACACACGAGAGAACGGGGGCGGGGGGGGGGGGCGGAGAGAAGCGCAGGCGCGCACACACCTGGCCAGCAGAGGCAGCGGAAGCTCCGGAGGCCATCGAGGCAGGACGCGTTGTGCGCACAGGGCGCTGACGAGCACTCCAGCACCTCCTGCTCGCAGTGCGCACCTTCGTAGCCAGTGTCCGCGCAGTCGCACCGGAAACTGGCGTGGGTGGGGCAGGAGCTGAGCGCGTGTCCATCTCGCAACCACCCTCCCTGCAGCCAGGTCACCCCGCCGAGGACTCACCCGTTGACCAGGTCGTGGCACACGGCCCCATGCGCGCACGGCTGGCTCTGGCACTCGTCCACGTCCAGCTGGCAGCTAGCGCCTGCATAACCCGGCGCACACACGCAGCGGTAGGAGCCCACGCCATCCAGGCACGAGCCTCCGTGCAGGCAGGGCGCTGACGAGCACTCATCTACCTCGGCCTCGCAGGTCACGCCTGGACAGGGGCGGGAGACACGGGAACCACATCTAGAGGGGCGAATAGGGGCCTAGCCAGCAGTCCCAATCTGCTCCAGTTACCCGGACGCCCGGTGGCTCGCTCATTCAGAGGAGGTGCTGCTGGGTAGACACAAGAGGACCCCCTTCTTGCCCTGGCGGCCTCACACAGCAGGGTAGGCCCAGAAACGGCTGGTGTTTAAATAATGGTGACCTCAAGAAGAGAGAGAATTGGATCCTTTGAGTACAGGAGCCAGAGTCTGTTCTGGGGTGCTGGGAGCGAGGGTGGGGAGGGAGACTTCTTCAGAAACAGCTTTTTGAAGACTGAGATAGGGCAGGTGGATGACAGTTGGGTGGCACCTCTCTTGAGGCAGAGGCACAATGCCCTGGGGAGAGGGGAAGAAGTGGAGGCACAAGAGCATCCAGTGCTTATCAGACCTCCTGCTCCTACAGACTGGTCAGGCTGTGGGCTCAGTCGTAAAGAGCACTCCCTGCCCTTCCAGAGGTCCAGAGTTCTGTTCCCAGCACCCACACTTGACCTAAAAGAGCAGGCCTGCCTGGTCGGGCTTTCATGAGGATGCTCAGGTAGTATTCGTAGCATTCCCTCACTCCAATCCCTCTTCTAGCATCCCATACACATGATATACATAGATAAAAATTAAATCTTAAAAAATGTAAGTTGTTGGTAGCAGTAATAACAGTCAATCTTTGTGGTCACCTTGACCAGACTTAGAATCACCTGGGAGACACACCTCTGGCTGTATCTGTAAGGAGTTTACAGGAGGGTTCAACTGAGGAAGAAAGGCTAGGATCCTGGTTTGAATAAAAACAAAAAAATCAAAGAAAGCAAGCTAAGCGCCAGCATCCGGTGATACGGTATGACCAGATGGCTCATGCTGCTTCTGCCATGCCTTCCACATCATGATGGACAGCATCCCCACAAGAGCCAGAGTGTACCCTTCCTTCCTGTAGTTGCTTCTTGTCAAGTATTTAACCACAGCAATGAGAAGGATAACCAACACAGCAGTGTGTTCAGAAGACTCACTGGTGGCTTTCAGAAGGGTGTAAGGAAGGGACACCCCAGACAGGACACCCTGGAGTAGGGTCAGTAACTCCTATCCTGCTTTGGCTTTAAAACTGGAAGTCCCTGGTTCCACCCAGGAATTCCCATGCCTCTGGGGAACCCTAAGTACAAACTGGCCCTCCCAGATAGGAGTAGAGATGGAAGAAAGTAGAGAATCTCCAGGTGTGGGGTTTACAAGACATACACTATCAGTGTAGATTTCTATGGCCTTTTTTTTTCTCCAGCCACCTAAGTAGGTTTTGTCATGGGGGCTAAGGAGCCAGCTGCCTCCAGCTGGAGTCCTCCTACTCCCCAGCCAGCAAGTCTCAGGACTCCTCCTTCCCATGACCCTCTAGCCCCACTCCCAGCCTCTGTGCCAGGGAGAGCCAGGCCCAGGCTGCCTGGAATCCCAACTCCCCCATCCTGCTCTGTGCAGGAGGAGGAGAGAAGTGAGTCACACAAAGCTCCCTGCTCACATCATCTTCGCTGGCATCCTGCACATGCTGTGCTCACATACCTGCTGACACCCGCACATGATTCCCAAAGAAGCATGCACAGACATGACACCAGCAGGTGCTCACAGGGCCCTTAGAGCGACTGCACACATGCAGATAGTTGGGACCCACAGTCTCACTTGCACAAATTTACAGACACTGAGAGGGAAAGAGACAGGGACCCAGTGTACCATCTCACCCCTCTATGTCCTTCCTGGAACTTGGTTCCCAGTCTATACCATTTACCCACAGTTTGAGCACAGTGTCTAAATTCAGGACTGACGGAAACCCCAGTGTCTACACTGCGGACTCCAGACTGCACTAAATTAAATATCCTTTGAGGACCTGTTCCCAGCCGTACCCTCCCTCCTGATGTCAGCAGCTCCAGAAAGCAGCAGTGAGGGGAGGAAGAGACCAGGGAGGTGTTCCCTCATCCATGCCAGCCATGTTCCTGGGCACCTGTGTCTACATTAATCTACTCTCGGCAACAAGGATGGCTAGGGACACATCCTTATCACAGACAAAAAAGTGTCCCGATTCAGGATGCCTAGAGCCACACATCCTGAGCCATACCAGGGTCCATCAGGTGAGTCCCACAGGGTCTATCTACATGACAGCTTGACACAGGTTTAGACTGAAGAAATACTAGAGATACCATCTGGGCATCGCCATGAAAGCCAAACCAGGCAGGTATGCCCTGCCAGGGTTACCTGAGGGTCATTCCCACCTTCCAACTGGGACCAAACTCAGTTCTGTGGCAGGGACAAAAGTGATATTTGTCAGTTACCTTATATGTGCCAGGCTCCATACCAACAACCAAACATACACACACAGATCCCACCGGCCAGGTTAGCCCAACCAATCCTACCTGCTAGGTTAGCCCAAGAAACATCAGTTTAGCAGTCAGCCCAAGAGTGGGTACCAAAGCTGCCTAAGGCATCTCTAGACTTGAGCCAAAGCCAAATAGAGATGCTCACACTGTGAGTAGCTTATGGACTCCACGGTCCAGCCCTCCAAGGTGACTTGTCCCATTACCTGCATAGCCCAGGGGGCAGTGGCACTCGTAGTGATCTGCCAGGTTGCGGCAGGTGGCCCCATGGTGGCAGGGCCGGGACGCACACTCATCGATGTCCAGCTCACAATAGGGACCCTGGAAGCCAGGCACACAGTAGCAGCGGAAGCTGTTAGGGTCTGGGCCCTGGGGCACACACAGTGCACCATGGTGGCATGGCTGAGAAGCACAGCCCCCAAGCTCTACAGGCTCACAGGTATAGCTACCACTTTCTGTAGCCTGGCACTCGGTTCCAGCGCCACACGGGTCTGAGGCACAGGCACTTGGAATCTCTGAAGGAACCAACCCTGTAGAAAAAGAAAATAATTTGGCAATGTGGCAGGTTCTGCATAATGCACACTTTCCCCAGTGGTAGCAGCAAACCTAAAGGTAACACAATTCTGTTCATGTTTAAGAGCCTGTGTGCACATCTACAAGCTGATCAGGAATGCAGATACCTACACCTGCGACTGAGGTTTTATTTACTTATTTTGTGTTTGTTTTTAGAAGCACTCTTCTGGAGTCCAATCCAGCCTGGAACTTGCTATGTCTCCAAGGATGACCTTAAACTCCAGATCCTCCCTCCCACCTCCCAAATGCTGGGATTATAGGCATATATTACCACTCCAGGTTGATGGAGTGCTGGGGAGTCAAACCCAGGGCTTCCTTGGTGAAAGACAACCACTCTTCAGACTGAGCTACACCCCCAGGCCCAGGCAGGTTTTAGTTGTAGAGAGCAGGGACAGGATAGAATGAGCGGCTCCTATGTGATAGCATCACATAACAGATAGTACCCAAGCTGCTTTCTGGTCACTCCTGCAGTACCCCGAGGAAGCTCCGACTGTCCTTTGTTCACTTTACAGACATGTAGTAGAAGAGCTCAAGGAAGTAAAGACTTGCTGACATCACACAGTAAGTTCACAAGGAACAGACCTCGATGCCAGGTTGGTCCCACTGCACCAGGGAGTAGCTCGCCAGGCCTTTCCATTCTGCAGGCCTGTGTCCTCTCAGCAGCCTGAAGTGGGATGGAGGAGACAAAGGAAGGGGCAGCTTCTATCCCCCCAAGCCCCGGCTGGGGGTCTGGTAACTCCATTCCTGACTGAAACCTGAGATGTCCGACCTCAGCCTCAGAGAAGGAATGGACTTCAAAGGCAGGGCCTGCCTCTGCCTCTCTCACCCCTACCCACGCTTGGTCCCGCCTTCCTGCCTCTTGGCCTGGGACTTCTAGAGGATCCCTAGCACTCACTTCATCCCCCACAAGCAAATGCCTGGCGAAAGTACCCAAGACAGAGCAGGTATAATGACCTTGACCTACTCACTGGATACCTGACCAGGGTCTATGCCTTGGAGCATCCTGTGTTGATTTAGAAGCCAAGTTCAGAGAGCCTTGTTCCTTCACTTCATCCCAGCCCAAAAGCCTTGTTACTAACAGGTCCAAACCCCAACTCAGAACCATGAGCTATGAGAACTTAGGTAAATGCCCTCCTCCTTTTGGGTGGCAGAAGGATTCAAAGCCTCAGGTGCCAGATACAAATGTGAGGGACAAGAGCCCTTCTACCCCCACCTGGAGTTCCAGGACCTACCCTCCCCCCAGGTTGTCATGCAGACACTAACCAGACCTGAGCAGTGAGCAGCACCAGGCCCCGCGCCTTCCCCTCCCCCACTCCAAGAAGACTCCCCCTCCCTCAGATAAGGTTGGCAGCCGGTCAGGCGTCATCCACATTCCATGGGGCAGGGCGGCTGCTGGCCAAATCCCCATGCTCCTCAGCCCAAGATGGAGGACAGCAAGCCATGGGGACAGTGGACCCAGGGAGACACAGCTGGGCAGTGCCTCCTCACGTGGCCAGGGTTCTTCCTTGCACACTGGGGCCTAGCATCCACCAGAGCCCAGGTTCTGGAGTCTGAGATGCTTTCTGGCTAAGGGGCCCCTCTGCTCACAGCTGTCCCAGCCCAGGCATCCATTCCCAGGCCTCTGCCAAGGCTGAACATTTGGGCTGGGCAAAGGGGGAGCCTGGGCTACTGTGAGGGGCTTACAGGCAGTGGGTGGCCTTCTGCTTCTGCTCCTGTGACTGGACAGACTGGGAAAGTCAGTGGGGTGCCCCAGCACAGATACGCTATGAGGGAAAGAAGCTGATTGGAAGGGTGATGGGAAGATGGTCAGGTAGGAAGTGGATGGAACACCTTTAGGAAGAAGCATGTTTTGGAGCAGCAGACAGATTCAGTGTTGTGGAGCCTGGACACCCAGTGAGCTCCCTTGAAAGGCAGTGGCCATGACGGCTAGGGACCATTGGCCCAAAAGGCCCCAGAGGAGAGTGGTTATAAGGCCTCTTATGAAGCGCCTGCCACTGGGCCCTTGCCAACAGCTCCCACTGTCATCCCATGGGGCACAGGTCCTCACCCCCTCACCCCAAGCTAGAGCTTAGTCCCTAGCTCGGAGCCGTCTGTTAGTGGCCACAGGATCAGGGGAAGGAGCTTTGCTCCTCTGTGGGTCCTCCTGCGGCCGACTGCTACTCTGAGAACTCCCCGAAAGGCAGAGCCCAGCCCCACAGTTAGAAAACTAGAAATGAAGCAGAGACCGAGCGGCAGGCGGGACCTTCATTCACTGCCGAGATACCTGTGGTGTCAACAGTTTTATCTGCCTTTTTTATAACCCAGAGACTCATCACTTCCAGTCCTACCGCACTCCAGGGTGGCCCCGATCGGCCCACAGTAAGCCCAGAGGGTCGATTGAGCAGGGGAGGGGAACGGCTCTCCCTAGGGCCTCGCTAGAGGGGCGGAGTCTGTCGCCAGGGCAACAAGGGGCCAGTGCTTATCTTTACAAATCCCTCCTGACCTCTCAGACTGCCTGGGCTGACCTGGCAGAGGAGAGATTAACAGACACAGACACGGGATGCCGGCCCTTTCCTCCGACCTGCGCCCTGCCCTACCCTGAGAAGAGCATGAGGGAAACGTATGCAATCATTGTTGGCAGCCGCCAGCGTGAGCGTTGAGTTCTAGGGCCAGGCATCTTTTGCCATCTTAGTATATTTGGTTCTAGGTAGAAAAAAGGGACTGTTAAGAAAACTAACTGCTTCCCATCATCAAGAGCCTGAAAACCTGCAGATGCAGAAGCTTGTGAAATTGCACGCCCAAGTACTGTGAACCTAACATGGCCCCAGCCCCTCCTCCCCTCACCAGAGGAGTCTCTAGAAGTCTGGGGAACGGTGTGTGGCTCCGTAGTACAGCACTTGTCTAGCATATGCAAAAGCCCTGGGTTGCAGCCCCACAGCAGCATCCTGCCTACCCTGAGCCAGAGCAGTTGGCATGCCACTGTGCCAGTCCTCAGCCGGCCTTAGGAACTCCTACTCTACCTGAGTTCACTTCCTTTTTCTGGGCCTGTCCTAGTCAGGGCTGCTATCACTGCCCTGAAACACCATGACCAAAGCAAGCTGAGAAGGAAAGGGCTCACACATCCAAATCATCACTGAAGGAAGTCAGGACAGGAACTCAAATAAAGCAGGAACCTGGAGTCAGGAGCTGATGTGGAGGCCATGGAGGGGTTCTGCTTACCGGCCTGTTCTTTATGGCTTGCTCAGATTGCTTTCTTGTAGACCCTGGGACCACCAGCCCAGGGGTGACCACACCCACAATGAGCTGGGCTCATTAACCATTTGACCATTATTAACTAAGAAAATGCCCTACAGGCTCGCCTACAGCCCAATCTCATGGAGGCATCTTCTCAATTGAGGTTCCCTCCTCTGATGACTCCAGCTTGTGTCAAGTTCACATAAAACTGCCACCTCAAGGGGTACAGTGCAGTAAGGGGTCACTGACACTAAACACCCACTCATCAGGAAAAGGCAAAGATACCCCAGGAGACAGGGAAGCTTGGATACATTTTTTCAGAGATGTTCACCCCGAAGCCAAAAGGCATAATTTAGTAACAGTTGTGGTGAGCATAGGTATTTGGATGCAGTGCCCAGCACCGGCACATACTGGAGTTGCTAGTCCCTGGTCTCAGGCTCTGAGTGAGAACACAAGCTGGGATGGTTCAGACTTGCCACTTGTACTGGCTGCTGTGGACAGTTTCTCTGGTAACTATTAATGTGCTTCCATCTGAAATCCCCTTGAGGGCTAGTGAGATGTCTGTTCAGGTAAAGGCACTTGCTGTGGAGGACTGATGACCTGAGTTTGATCCTCAGAAGCCATGTAAAGATGAAGGGAGAGAACCAACTCCACAGTTGTCCTCTGACTTCCAAACTTGGGTTTGCACACACGCAAGCATGCACTCATAAACATGCACACACACACACACACACACACACACACACACACACACACAATAAAAATAATAATTATGAAATATATTTTAAAGTAATAATACAATTTCCTTGATGTTTGGGGGTCCTTTTTCATCCCCTATATTGCAGACAGGCAGCATTAGTGCATCCAATCTGGAAATGACCCTTGGAAGGAACGATGGGCCCCATCTAACAGAGGTACAAAGAGCTGTAACCAACCAGCTAAAGAACCACCTCCTCGTGACCCGGCCCAAACACACACTGCTCTTGGGACCCTAGACATGTTGTTGACCTTCTCTGAGCTTCATTTACCTGTTCTGAAAACAGAGGGTAGAGAACGAGGTTCACTGGCTGCTGGGAGGATTAAATGCTTTCCACATAATGGGTGGTGTGACCCATCAGCAAACCTTTGCTGGAGGCCAGCACCCAGCAGCCAGCAGACCCCTCACTGGTTGGAAGTATGTGGCACCCCTGCTTCTCTCCTATATGCCCCACCCCTCAAGTTGGAGGAGGGGCCAGGTTTGGGGAAGACTGGCTTCCCCTTTGTGAACTGTGCTCCCTGGGTGTTCAGGGAAGGGGTGGGGGTGGGAACAACCCAACGTGTCCCTTTGTACTCCAAGATGCCTCATCCTCTCCATAGCAACCAGCAGTCCTCTGCTGCAGAGTGGCTGGGATGGAGGGGCCCGGCTCAGGGCTGGCAGAAGTGGGCATCAGGTCTGGTCCTGGGCCTCCAGAACTTTCATCTTCTCTGGGATGGAAGTTAGCTTTCAAGTCACAAAGTCCCTGGCATCTCCACTCCCTCAGTTGACCCTGGGTACTGGTGTTTGTAAGTACCCCCGCTCCAGCTTCAGGGATCCCTGGAGAAGGGCTCTGCACACAGAAGTCATGGGAAAATGGTGGCCCCTGAGAGGCCATTGGAGTGCAGGGGGATACACAGGACATGGTATTCCCTTTTGCACTTCTAATACACTGTTTGCCCACTTTATAAGTCCACGTGCATGAACACTCCTGTGTGAACACATGGATGTCAGTGCAGTCTGCTGGTGTATGCAGGCATGTGCTATGCACATGGCAATACATGCAAGGTTGATCAGCAAGTTTACCAGTGAGTTCACAGGGATACCTGGCATGTGCCTGTGGACACCTGTCCTGTTGTGGTGTGTATCTAGTCTATGCCAAACATCTCTGCAGCTGTCATGAGCATCTGTGTAGCACAGGTGGGACAAACCCAAAGTGCACAGCCCAGAACCTCCTGCCATTAATGTACAGACATCCTGGAGTTGCCTGGTTTCTCCATGCTCATTTGCTTCAGTTACCCAGCTTCTAGGTCCCTTCCTTCTCTGACCTTCATTTGGTTTCCTCCCTACAAAATGAGGCCCTCACTATACCCATTCTCCTTCCTGCCCCAGAGGAAGAAGCAGTAAAGGCTTAGTGGGCAGGCAGAGGGAATGCCACAGGTGGGGTTCACCAGCTGCAGGGGAACCCAGGCCCTCCCTGCTGCCCTCGTAACTGTAGTGACCAAACCAAAGTGTCCTCCAGACCCCCCAGTAGGAATTCCAGGCTCAATGCTGAATGCACTTGGACAAAGGCAAAAGAGCATTGACTGCCTGGGCTGGCTTCAGGGAGCCTTTCCAGCCTAGCTGAGGAATGCCAGAGATAGGCTGCAGGGGACACACACATGATCCCAATTCCCTAGCCACCCCAAAGACCCAGAACAGCTCTAAGGATTGCCCCTCAAGTGCAGACAGAGGACACATAGAAGGGAGGGATGGGAGCAAGCACCCCCATCATGGTTCTCTTCCCCTCCTCTATTTTAATCCAGCCCCCCAGCCCCCACCCACACCTCCAGTTGCCAGGAAAAGCCAGTTGAATGTGTGAGACAGCTTACAGCCAGTTGGGCTAGGACACAACTCTCTACACTCAGTCCCCTCAGACAGAACTTCCATAGGCCGGCTAACCCCAAAAGCCACCACCTAGCAACTTTACATGCCACCTGCACCCTAGCTCCACGCATGACTCCTGCAGACTCTATGGTAATTGCTTGGGTTCTCTGAAACTTCTCCAAAACTCACTCGCTTCCACCTAACCCGGCACGCTTTTCCTAAGGGACACCTTACACCAAGATCCTCAGCTTTCCCCAACTATACCACACCAAACACACCAGGGCTCCCAGACGGGCTTCTGCAGATCACATCAGCCCTGATCCTCCTGGCCCCGCTTGCATAGGCTCCTCAGTATGAAGTTGCCAGGACACTCCAAATGCTCCAAGTGAGTCCCAGAACACCCCAACCTCAGGATCCACACATTCTGGGGCCCGGGACACGGTTCCCTCTAGCTTGGCTACCAGTCTTTCAGGCCAGGCCTTCAGTGTTTGCCTGGGGTAAAGCCCCCAGGCCCAGTTACTCACCAGCCGGGACCCAGGGCGGCAACAGCAGCAGCAGCAGCAGCAGCAGCAGCAACAGGAGGTGGACATCTCGTCTGGAGCTCCAGATCACAGGCCCAACCAGCGCCATGGCAGCGGGCTCTGCTGCCGGTGGGAACCCTCTGCTCGGCGGGCTCCGCGCCCCTTCACTTCGTCCCTCCAACCAGCACTGACGCGGTGGACAGAGGCCCGGCCCCTCCTCCTGCCGTCCCCCTCCGCCCCGCCCCCCACTGCTCCTCCCCGTAGGATCCTCGCGGAGGGTCTGACCCACCACCCCCTTACAGACACCAGCCCCTTTGGAGGCCTCAGCTCCAGACAAGGCCCTGGGCCTGACCCTGGGTCTCAGTGCACAAGCCTCTTCCCAGGCAGTCCAATGCCTAGAAGGGCGGTCAGGATTCCCGGGGCATCTCCCGCTTCTCCCAAGTGCTCAGCTACCCCTTCAGGCCTTGGTTCTCCCGCCCCGCCTCTGCTCAGAAGTGCCCCCACCCGCCCTTTCCTAACCTGCTCCTTCCACACCTGAGCTAGCAGGCCCCTCCCCCTCCTCTCACCCGGGCTCCTGTCCTTGTGGCTCTCAGGAGAAAAATGTAAGTAGGCCTTGAGCCCCGGACCATGCGCTTCCCTGACTCTCTGCTACCTTTCCCACACCCTCACCAGCCAAATGGAGCCTCTTCTGACTCCCCATTTGCCCTTGATCTTTGTCTCGGATGTTTGCAACTTTAAAAATGTCCCTGAAGTCCACGATGGACCTTTCCGCTCAGTGGCAGCTCTGAAGAAAATAGTGCTCCCCTGCTGCCCCCACCCCCTTCCTGGAAAGTCCTTCTCTTTGTCTAACCTCACAGTCACATAGTGTGCACTGGGTGGAGCCAGGAGTTCCCAAATTCTTAAAAAACAAACAAACAAACAAACAAAAAAACTCCAGGTAACACAGCAACCCTTCTTCCATGGCCTGCTACCCCGGTGGGGCAGTCTCCTTTTAAAGGGTCTTCTTGAGCCGGTCGGTGGTGGCGCATGCCTTTAATCCCAGCACTCGGGAGGCAGAGCCAGGAGGATCTCTGTGAGTTCGAGGCCAGCCTGGTCTACAGAGCGAGATCCAGGACAGGCACCAAAAACTACACAGAGAAACCCTGTCTCGAAAAAACAGGAAGGAAGGAAGGAAGGAAGGAAGGAAGGAAGGAAGGAAGGAAGGAAGGGAAAGAAAGAAAGAAAGGATCTTCTTGAAATGAGCCTCTGGCAGAGGGTGAATTGTGCCCTGAAGGCCCTGGACTCTACTGTGTCTGACAAAGCAGCGACTAGGTCTCTGGGATGTCCTTGGGGAAGCAGCAGATGGGGCAATGAACATCACAGGGTATCAGGACCCAGCAGTCACCATGCATCACCAGCCCAAAGTGCCCGAGTCCCCAGAGCTCAGAAAAGGACTGAAGCCCTGAGTGAGCCCAGGTGGGCAGCCCCCCCACCCTTGCCCTGCAACCTTCTCTCCAAGGTTGGAGGCACGCCTCGTTTTCTGGGACATCCACCCCATCCATCCCAGTTCTCACTTGACCTGGGACTCCTCCCACCAGCCCCTGGGGAAGTCATGTTCCACTCTGGGGGATGGGGGGGGGGGCACACAGCTAAACAGATCTGCACCTGAACCCCCCAAATGACCTGGAGTTATTTCCTCTGACCTTACAGGGCACTTGTGCTGCACTCCAGGGATCTGGACAGCACCTGGAATGTCAAATAGCAGGTCCCCAGGTGTTGGGGGTGGGCTGTGACGGGAAGCTAGGCCGTCAGACAGGCATGGGTTCACCCAGCCCCAGCCCACCCCGCCTCTCATCCTGCAGCTGCCACGACACCTAGTGGTCCTGTGAGGTCTGCAGTGGACAAAGCCAGCTACAGGATGGGTTGCCATAGGAGACCAAGGAGCTTGGGGACACAGCAAAGAGCAAGAGCTGGATACCAGTGGTTAACTCAGTAGAACTGACACTTCAGAGGGAAATAAGATCGGCCAAAGGACTAATTCAAACCTCCAGTTACCCACTTTTCAGATCTGTGACCTTGGCTGAGTCACTTGGCGTCTCTGAACCTCCATTAACTTCCTTCCAGGTAAAAAGATAAATAATCCGTCACTAGGGAACTGTCTTCCGAGTTAGCTGTGTTTAAAGACTACGGTGTTTAAAACTGCTAAACAAGTGCTGGTTAAATTAAAAATGAAGAAAGTAACTTTAAGCCACATGTATTTCAAACTGGAAATACATATTTATTGGTTACACTGAGGAACATAGGAAGCAAGAATAAGCTTGCTCCTCTCCATAGAATCCTGGAGTGTGACGGCAGCTTCTGATGCCAAGAGATAATTCAATTCAAATCCCTAAGTGTTTCTGTGGTAGGTATATAACTTCCCCAAATAACAACAATTCAGTATGCCCCCAAAGGGACAGGAGCCATCTTCCTTCACTTTGTGTGGTTGTATTTCTAGCACACTCTATGTGTAGTAATAACTATGGAAAATACTCTGTATTCTTGTGCAAGCCACTTGGGGCTCTGAACACTGTCCATCAAAAATAGTATTCCAGGGGCTGGAGAGATGGCTCAGCAGTTACGAGCACTGGCTGCTCTTCTAGAGGACCTGGGTTCAATTCCCAGCACTCACATGGCAGCTCACAACAAAAGATTTAGAAATCCAGTTCTAGAGGATCCAACGACCTCCTCGGTCTCCACAGACATCAAGCACACACACATGGTGCACAGACATGGATGCAGGCAAACACCCATAAACATGATAATTTTTTAAATTATTTTTTTAAATAGTACTCCACAGGAAAGGCACTTGGGAAATTCTCAAGTTAGGTGGTCTGTGGACCAGCTCTTGAGCTGTTTACTGTCCTACAAACACATCACCCTGAATCCAAGACCCACTAACTGCCAGAGGTACCTCTGGTCTCACGATCATCAGAGACCCAGTTGAGGGCCATGTTGGCAGTTTGGTTGGAAGAATGTTTACTCAGCAGGCTTGAAGCCCTGGTTTCCACTCCCAGTGGATAAATGGTGTGGTGGTACACACCTGTGATCCCAGCACTTCTGAGGTGGAGGCAGGAGGATTAGAAATTCAAGGTCATCCGCAGCTGAAAAACAAACCAAAGCAAAAAGACTCCAAAAATTCCCAAATAGCACAAGCTGAGGGAATGGGTTCTATGCCAACTGTCAGTGAGATTTACCCAACTGGAAACTGTGTCTATTGCCTCTTAGCTCCTAGTTACTCTCCGGCCAAAGCCAAGTTCCTCAGCCCATGGTACTAAAGCCAAGCTGCCCTGTGCCTGCAGTCCCCTGACCCACCTCACACCCCTCACCTCTCCTCCTTCCCCACCAGTGAATGTGACAAAGCTGAAGGGCAGGGTGGCTCCCAGGAGTGCCCACCCCAGCTCACACGACTGACTACTGACACCTGCTGATGTTTTACGATTGGGTTGTGGAGTCACCACCCCAAAGAAGAGTTCAGATCCCCATCGCAGACTTGGCCAGAGCCTCTGCTGGCCTTGCATGGCTCCAGAGATCATTCTGTCCTCACTTCTGCAGAGCACTTTCTTATCTGGTGAACAGGACAGACATACTGACAGAGCAGGAAGGCACTGACTCAGAGTCCATGGAGCCCCAAGAACAGAGACTAACTCTAGGGGGACTGGAACCGTGGAGTATGAATAGAAGTTTTCCAGGTGAAGAAGCAGATTGCAGCAGGCTAAAATCCCAGTTGGACAAATGTCAGTGATGGAGGACTGAGACCACCGGCATTGCCAGAGAGCAGAGTAAGATAATGGGGGGCCAAGAGCCAGGCGGTGGTGGCGCACGCTTTTAATCCCAGCACTTGGAAGGCAGAGGCAGGCAGATCTCTGTGAGTTCAAGCCCAGCCTGGTCTACAAAGTGAATTCCAGGGCAACCAGGGACGCATACAGAAACTCTGTCTTGAAAAAACAAACAAACAAAAAACAAAAAAATGAGGCAGAGGCAGGTGGATCTTTGTGAGTTCGAGGCCAGCCTGGTCTACAGAGAGAGATCCAGGAAAGGCGCAAAGCTACACAGAGAAACCCTGTCTCGAAAAACCAAAAACAAAACAAAACAAAACAAAACAAAAAACAAAAAACAAACAAACAAAAAGAATTTTGTCAAGAGAGGGATTGTTGGTGCAGAGTTTGAAGGTGCCAAAGAAGTTAAATTCGGTCCTGGGGGGTTTGGGGGAGCCAGGGTAGAACATAAAGCTGGAAATGACGTGGTCAATTCCTTGAGGAATGATTATGGAAGATTCGTTGCAGGGTAGGACAAAGAAACTGGAAGACGTCTGAGTTAAGACAGGGCTGGACACCTAACAGCTGAATGCCTGCGGGGTCTGGGAAGATGGAGAAGGCAGGAGCAGAACCAAGACCTCAGCTAGGTAAATCATGATGGTGGGGGTGGGGGCGGGAGGGGCGAGGTCTGGCGCCTTGACTTTGAGGGACATGATCAACATAAAGGACAAACTGCAGGTCCCCGATGAGCCACCAGAGGGCGCTCCAAGACAGGACCAGGCTGCACTCCTCCCCAAGGTGCCTTCTAGCTCTCCTGCAGGCGGATTTACCTGTGGTGTCTGACCTTCCTGAAGTGGGGACAGAGGAAGGCAGAGGTCGAGGGCTGCAGGCTAGTTTACTGCTTGTCCTTTCTAACCTGCTCGCCGCGGGGTAACTCACCAAAGTCGCCTCAGGGTCAGATCCAAGCAGCCTCGCTGCTCCTGTTGGGGGAGAAAGGGACTGCAGCGTTTCCCAAGAGACCCTCTATATCCTGCCCCAACCTCTCAGTGTTCTCAGTCTGGGAGTGGGGATCGTTGGGAGCTGGACAGAGCACTTGGAAAAGTGAAGATATTGACTCTCCCAGCTCAGCCTGGTGGAAAGACCTCGGGTTGGTGAATCTCAGACTCCATCTGGAGTCATGGCTAAATGTCTCAGGTCTGGGTTCAGTACAGGATTCGGGCTCAGCTCGATCCAGGAACCCAGCTTCTAGCTGCAGTCTAAGCTGGCTTCTCCGGCTAAACTCTTAGGAGATGATTCTGAACCCTGTCTCTGCGGCGCTTTATGTCCACCCCCACTCCCTGTGTGAAATGTCCCTGTGTGCGGGGCCACCGCCAAACCGTCTTTTCTTCCTCCCCCCCACCCCCCCCCCCACCCCCAGGCCTACAGGGGCAAGCGATGGACAGAGAATTGCTAGAATGCAGTGCGTCCTGTCCGACAGGTGGATGGGAAACAGTTAAAGCAGTTTGCCTGAGGGACAGACATGAGGACAGAGAACCCAGGCTGAGGTGACCTCAAGCAAAGGAGGCCACAGAGGTCCAGGAAGAGGACCCAGAGTGGTGTAGCTGAAACAAAGTGCACATCGTGGCTCACAGGCAGTTGGAGGGAGGGAAGGAGACGCCTTTCCAGGATCCAGATGGCACCTGGATCTGAAAAAGAGGCTTCAGAAAGCCTCTGTGAGATGGTGTGGAGGTCAAGGATGGGGCCAGCTGAGGAGAGGGAGAGAGTGCAGGGAATCTTTGGGGAAAGTGATACATCTATGCTTGCATCTAAACGGAACAATCTTTTCAATTTTTTATGAAAACAAAAAACAAGTAACAAATGGAGACACTGAAATAGGAAACCTGTTCCTGTTCAGTCTGACTGAAAGTCCAAATGTGAGGCGAAAATAATTCCAGCCACATTTCACTAACCTGGAAAGAGGTGCTGGCGGGCCTGCAGGCAGGTCTCCTGAGCTGAACTGAGCGCACAGCACCAGGTCCACCTAAGCGCACTGCTCCTGAGGCCTGCAGGGGCTGGCACCACATCCCATCATGTAGCGTTCTGAACTGGAAGACTAGACTGTCAAATTTGCTAGGACCCTTCTTTACACAATTCATGGCTGCCTACATGCCTTCACATGCACACCACACACATCTGCACACACACACACACACCTCCAATATCGCACCACACTCATCTTGCACACACCACACATACACAGACACACACAGAAAATACTCTCCAAACTCAGGCACACCAACTCCTGTACACATGTAATTCAAGATCCCACAAACCACATACACTCACTACACAGACAGGCTGACCTGGCCAGCTGTTCTAGTCATCCACACACGGAACCCAGAGTGCCCAAATACATGCAAACCTAATCACATTCACACACATGTATGTCAAAACATGCACATAATCACCCCACACCTAAATGCTCACATACATGTAGTTACCTTCTCATAGTATGTCCTGCCCCTCATGTAGACTGAGTCAGAATACAGGTGTGCCACCTGATGCCACCCAAGCCCTCCTGGCTGAGTCAGGGTCACAAGCCTGGTGTCTGAGCCCCTGCCTCGGCTCTCCGGCAGGGAGTTCCCAACAGTGAACAGTGGCCTCCTGTGCAAAGGTCAAGGACACAAGCCCCATGGAAAGCCCCAGGGCTGCTTCTTAGCAAGTGCCTGGTAGTTCAGAAAGGCAGGAAGTGCCATCTCTCCCAGCTCAATGCCAGGCTATCCCGGCCCCGTCAGAGCTTGAGTGTGGAGGCCACGGTGTGGTTTTTTGGAGAGTGGGGAGTTGGATGAAGAAGACAGCTGTGGAGTTTGGTGCCTGTCCACTAGCCTTTACCTGCCTCAGATGGCCCTAGCTTCCATCAGGGCCATTAGGCATGGAGCCCTGGCTCCTTCCTGAGTCTCTTTCCTAATTTGGGATAGTGTTTGTAATCTCTTGGCATGGGGCAGGCCACAACATACATACTGACTTAAGTCGAGTCCCATCGTTATATCTAAGTGTTCCTTTATTCACTTGACAAACATGACCCAGACATAATTGCAGGTGCTCTCTGTCTTTCCAATAACTCTGTTGTGATCTCCATTTTACAGCCACTGAAACGGAGGCACAGAGTCCAGTCACATATTCACGATCACCCAGCTGGTAGGAGGCAGAGCTGGGGTTGGAAGGCAGGCCTGTCTGCCTCTTTAAATCCAGCTAGGAGACTTGTGCTTCCTTTTGTAGTTCAAAGCCCTCCTCCCCTCTCCCTAGCAGCGGCCCCCTGTTAAATAAATCATTCAGGATGGGTTTCTAATTCCCAGACTTGGTTGCAAATGAATTATTCACATTGTAAGGCCTGCAAACCACAGGCTGAGCCTCATTGCCCAAGAAGGGTTTTCCGCCAGCAACATGCCTCTCCCTCTCCTGGGCACCATGCCTGGTGGGCTGGCCGGAGAGCCTAAAGTTGGTGGGTGCCAGGGCCCTGTGCCTGTACCCAGCTCCTGCTCTGGGAACAGGGAGGAGGGAGGGGCTTTCTTCCCCTCAGGCCTTTGCTTTCTAATAAGCTCATTGCCTGCTGTTAAGAATGTGCAGTTGGGGTTTCCATCTGCAGCTGTGTGAACACAGACAGGTGGCTTGCCCTCTCTGGGCTTCTGAGGGAAGCTGAGTGGCCAGCCTACTCCATGTTCTTCTATTCTCTCCTCTGTCTGGACAGGCCCCATGTTGGATATCGGGGACTGGGGTTCTATCCTGTCAGAGTGCCCAGTGTCCCTGAAACCCAGATGTGAGACAGAGCCCCAGGAGGGATGGTGGGAATACAGTGAAACAGAGCCTGTCTTTAGGGAGAAGCTGCTGGGAATGTTGGCCGACACTGCCTCATGGGGTTGGGCTTCTGCTGGGGACAGCTGGTACCCAGTGCCTAATCAATATGGAACAACAACATGGTCCCTCACCTCCAAGGACCCCTGTAGTGTGTGCCTATGTCACCTTTCCTTTCAGGCCCTCTCTGAGGGCCTAGGCCACAGAATCTACACTCTATAACCAGTGCCTACTCCTGACCCAAACTAAACCCTAATCCTGATCCCAGATTGATCCCTAATCCTGGTTCAAAGTGGAACCTGATTCTCCACCCAGGTAGAGTGAGCCATGATCTACATCCCCAACCCTGGTTCAAAGTAGAGCCTGATCCCTGATCCTCTCTTAGTCCAAGCCAGAGCCTGATTCTCATCCCTGTCAGACTGAGCCTTGTTCCTGTTCAGATAGAGCCTAGGCCTCCTGTGGGAAACTGAGGCCACTGGAGCCAGAGCAGGGCTGGTGAGTGGAGGGAGAGAAGGTGGGGCCTGGCTGAGTCAGAACAGGAGGAGACAAACCCACAGACAGCCAGGAAGTCCGTCTCAGGACCTCGGGGCACTCAGATGACTTTTCCAGAAATACCTTAGTGGGCTCCTTAGCTGGGAGAACCACCCAATGGGAGCCCAGGGTGGTTTGGAAAATCGTGACAGCTGCTGCTCTCTGTCTCAGACACTGGTGTGGGACCCCGCTGTCCCTCAAGAGAGCATCTGGGGTTCTGTCTGGACATCTTCAAGTGAGGAGGTGGTGGTCAGAGGCAGACAATTCACCTTTCACCTCAGTACTAGCCAGTCAGCTGTCATCCTGGGCTCTTCTCCACAGCATCCAAGCCCAGGCCTGGGGGGCGGGGCAGGTCTGTGTTGTCCAGCCTGTGGTGGGTCTCTACTGGCAGTCTCCTGAGCAGGACCTGGGCACCAGTGGAGTCTAAAAAGAGTGGCAGGTGATCCCTGAGTCTGGAGAAGGGGCCAACCTCCCCTCAGGCAAGTGACCACTCTTCCCAGGGTTGCTCAGGCAAGAGCTAGCGGCCACCAAGCATGGTCACTGTGAGCACCACACTACTGTGGAAACAGGCCTAGGAAGAGGCTCCTACTTGTTTCCAGAACTCTTGCTACTCTTTCTTCCAACTTCTGTCCATATCTGAAGAAGAACAAAGACCACCTCTCCCAGATGCTCCATCCATCCACATCCACGTATCCACCCATCTACCTGCCCACCCATGGCTTGGGATTGTGGAGGCAGAGTCTATTGGGGCAACCAAGGAAGCCAATTATTAAACAAACATGCCCACATGAGTGCAGTGCGTGCTAAGTGCTGGGAGATGCAGCCGGATGTCTTCAGTATAACAAAGCCTGTCTCTCCTGGGGGTGCTCTCTGGGCCCCAAGGCACTGTAGGCAAAAACAGTGCAGAGACAGCCCACGGGCTTGGCCTCTAGGGATGGAGGCTTTGAGGAAGACGGGAATAGTACTCAAGGGAGCCAGCTGGCTCGCTGGAGCTGCAAGCAGTTCATGTGACCTTTATAAGAAGTTGGGGGTCCAGGGGTGTGTGGCTGGAGCAGGGGAAAGTGGGGAGGTCTTTGAAAGTGTGCCCCTGGAGAGTCTTCCTTGGGAGCCAGCCAGCTGGTGCCTGAAGCCTCCTGGAGAAATAAGGAATGCAGTTATTTCCGGAGGAGCGACAGCAGGAGCAGACAGCGGAGGAGGGAACAGCAGGCAGACGAGGAAGCAGAGCAGAAGAGAAAAATGGGAGAGGCTGGGTGGGTGCATGGGATTTCATGGCCCTGGGAAGACTCAGTTCCCACTCTACACTGGTCACAACAATGGTTCCTGTGTCTCTAGCCAACCATGTGCTTAGAAGGAGAGCCACATCCATGGAAATCATTGCTGCTCAACCCCATTATACAGACTGTAAAAGCAAGGCTAGGCATTAGTTCCATTGCCTGGGAAGGCAGCATTAAGAGGAAGATGAGAACATGAACTCATGGTGCCAGGTTCCTCAGCCCACCCATGGTTACTCCCTTGTCAGGCCTGTAAAGTGATTAGAAATGGATGGGGACAGGATCCTCAGATTGAGGATCATTGAGATTTTGCTTGGCCCTCATGACAGCCCAAGAGCTCATGGGCTCTGTCCCCACAGAACAAATACCACGGAAGCACTGTAAACAAGTCAGCACCATGAAAGCAAGGCCAGGCTCTGAGCACACATACCACGGATGGAGCACACATGCCACGGACAGGAGTACATATGCCACGGATGGAACACACATGCCATGGACGGGAGTACATATGCCACAGACAGGGAACCTGAGCTGTAGCGGTGAGAAGACACATGCCACAGACAGGAGCACACATGCCACGGACAGGAGTACATATGCCACAGACAGGAGCACACATGCCATGGACAGGAGCACACATGTCACGGACAGGAGTACATATGCCATGGATGGAACACACATGCCACAGACAGGAGCACACATGCCACGGACAGGTGCATACATGCCATGGACAGGAGCACACATGCCACGGACGGGAGTACATATGCCATGGATGGAACATACATGCCACGGATAGGAGCACACATGCCACAGACGGGAGTACACATGTCACAGACAGGGAACCTGAGATGTAGCAGTGAGAAGACACATGCCACAGACAGGAGCACACATGCCATGGACAGGAGCACACATGCCACGGACGGGAATACATATGCCACGGATGAAACACACATGCCATGGACGGGAGTACATATGCCACAGACAGGGAACCTGAGATGTAGCGGTGAGAAGACACATGCCACAGACAGGAGCACACATGCCACGGACAGGTGCACACATGCCATGGATGGAACACACATGCTGTGGACGGGAGCACACATGCCACAGACAGGGAACCTGAGCTGTAGCAGTGAGAGGGGCATCTGTACCTCATCAGGCAGAGGACAAATGAGGATCGCACTGGACTAACAAATGAGTCCTAGTGGAGGCAAGTGAGTGACAGGTGAGGGGATGGGGGAGGAAAGAGACTGCCCTTCCCACCCACCTCCCTTCACCTCTAGCTCCCAGGCAAAAGCCCCTTTGTCTCTCCTCTCAAGGAGTCTTCCAGATTCTTTGCCAGGCTGTTGCCTAGTAACAGTGCCCTGGCTGGCCAGCCCCACCCACTGCATTCAGTCAGGACCAGGGTAGTACAGCTCTGAGGACCTGACTTCAGGCAGGAAGGAGAGCAGGACCCTGGAGCTCAGATACCGGGGGCTGGACCAGATGAAGCTGGAGTCTGGGAGCTCAGAGTTTCAAGACCGAGCAGGGTGGAGCATTGCTCAGAAGTGACGAGCCTGAAACTGGGGAGGGATGGCATGGACATCACTCTGAAGTCATGGCTCTGAGTATATCTGAGAGAAGCTGAGTCCCCTCCTGGACCAGTTTCACTGCTGGAGACCTGGGGGACAATGCCCATGTCCCTGAGACTTGGTATTGAGGGAGCAGCTGTCCTCAGACAGGCCAAAAGCTCTCCCAGTGCTCTCCAGGACAGGGATGGTGACCTGCCTGCAGAACTGAGCCTGGAGGCTCCCTGGAGAAATGGTCCCTGACTGACTTCCCTGCATGGAGGTAGAGTGGGAATTGGGATAGAGATCCAGGCAGAGGGAACAACCTGTTGCAGAGGCCCCAGGGCCTGGCTTTCTTGGCAGCTGAGTGAATTTACATATAATCTCCACCATAATTACAGGGCTGGAATTAGGTAGGGGTCTTGTGGTTCAGAAAGGACAAGGGACATGCCCAGGGTCACTCAGCAGTGACTTGTAGAGCTAAATCCACCTGGCTTTCCCCCTGCAGCCTAAATGCTCAGAAAAGAAAATGACTTCCTTCAAGGGAGCAAAGAGAATGCAGCCATGGTGGTGGTGAGGAGGCTGGTGTGAGCCTGGAACCACAGAGGAGTCTGAACTCTAGGGAGGGCACTGGGGAGCCATTGATGGTTTCTGAGCTGGAGAGAAGTAACCCAGGCTGAGTTCTCAGGTCCCTGGGCATTGTCCTGGGCCATCTGTCCCACCTCCTACACTTGCTGCTCTGTGCATCCATCCGCCCCACCCTCCACCCCCGCTGCTTCTCAACCACGTGTGACGGTGGGGAATGTAAAAATATATATGCAACCGAAAACAACAACGGCTGACAGCACACGGCTATAAATACTCCGCAGTGCGGAAGCGCGCTCCTCGAGCTGGCTGCCTGCTGCCTGGCGTGAAGGGGCTCTCAGGAAGGGGCAGCAACGGAATGACCACTGGCAGACCTACTATGTGCGGAGTGTTTGAAAGTGTGATATCACCATGTTCCCCCACACTCCCAATCAATCACTCCTGTTGTGCCAATTTCACAGACGAGGAAACAGAACTAGGCCATCTGGTCTTGGTCACACAGCCAGGGAACAGAGGAGCTGGAGAGGCCAAGGGCCTCCATGGGCCAACTGTAGGAGGAAAGAGAGCCAACTTCATGTCCTGACTCTCAATCCTTGTCCAACACCAGAGAGAGCTTGAGACTAAGCATTCTCCAACCCACACACCTATGGCTCCCTAACGCCTTCCATGTGAAGAACATATTTCTTCTCACGACCTTCAAGCTCCTGTCTTCTGGCTTCTGCTCGCCACCAGAGGCCACCTTTCGCTGTAGACCCAGATATCTGAGCTATGCCCTTGCTGATCATCTCATGGGGTCTCTACAGGGCTGAGTGCTCTTTGCCTCTGCACTCACCATTCCTTTGTGGGTATGCTATTCCCCGCGGTTTCTGAGCTGGGAGAGAAGTAACCCCGGAGGAATTCTCAGGTTCCTGGGTACTGTCCTGAGCTATCTGTCTCCACCTCCTACACTTGCTGCCTCAAGGGCCTCAAGTGTAGGAGGTAGGGCCTCAGCTCAAGTCCCATCTCCTCAGAGAAGACTGTCTAGGATCATTCATTGGCCAGATCCTCCCATTAACCTACTTCCATGTACTTTCCTGGCAGGATCTGGGGTGCAGGTGTACTTGTCTGGGCCATATTGTAGGTGGTGGGTTAAAGCTGGGAACAGGGCCGGGCGGTGGTGGCGCACGCCTTTAATCCCAGCACTCGGGAGGCAGAGGCAGGCCGATTTTTGTGAGTTCGAGGCCAACCTGGTCTACAGAGCGAGATCCAGGAAAGGCACAAAACTACACAGAGAAACCCTGTCTCCAAAAAAAAAAAAAAAAAAAGCTAGGAACAGGACCAGGACCATGGTGATCTGCTTGACTGGCAAGTGCTTGGATGCTTAGCGGTGGCCAGTTGGCACCTCCCCTCATGAATGGACAGGGTTTGGGGATGAGCTCAGGTGAGTGACCTTGGGGACAATTCTGGAGGGGATGGGATAGATCTGGCCTTAGGGCTCTGTGTTGCACAAATCCTAAATGGTCTTATAATAAAAACCTGGAGCCAGATATTTGGGTAAATGCTGAAAGATCAGAGAGACAAAGGAACAAGCCACAGCCACTTCTCACCTCGCCACCTCCTCAGCCAATCCCATCTCCAGGAATCCTCAGACTGAATGCTTCTGAGTCCTCACACCCTACAAGCCTTTCTCTGCCCAGCCATTTCACTTCCTATCTCAACCTTCCTAGTGCTGGGGTTAATGGTGTATGTGCTTCCCAAGAACTGGGATTAAAGGCGTGTGCCACCACTGCCTGACCTCTGTGTTTAACTCTGTGGCTGACTCTGTCCTCTGGTCTTCAGGCAAGCTTTATTAGAGTACAACAAAATATCACCTGAGCTCTGGAAATAGAAGGAAAGAAAATGGAGAAGGAAGAGCGAGGGAAGGGCCTCTGGGGCCACACAAGGCAGCAGGTGGGGCTTTGTCTACTTTCAGGCTTTCTCTGGGCTCCAGTACTGCCGTGGGTAACTGTGTGAGCCTGGTCCACAACTGTCAGTCTAACTTTGTGTGTGTGAGCACATGTACACAAGAACACGTGTGTTTGTGGAGGGAACGTGGGTGAACATGTGTGTGCACATAGGAGATACAGGGACAGCCTTAGATACTGGGCTTCAGACATGGTTCACCTTTTAAATTTTATCATCATCATTATCACATCATCATCATCATCATTATTTTTTTAATAATTTATTTATTTTTATTTATTTGTTTTGCCTGCATGTGTGTCTGTG
Source organism: Peromyscus eremicus (assembly GCF_949786415.1). NCBI lineage: Eukaryota > Metazoa > Chordata > Mammalia > Rodentia > Cricetidae > Peromyscus > Peromyscus eremicus. The sequence goes on along the minus strand of NC_081419.1, from coordinate 11,575,813 downwards.
TGAGGGTGTCAGATCTTGGAGTTACAGACAGGTGTGAGCTGCCATGTGGTTGCTGGGAATTGAACTCAGGTCCTCCAGAAGAGCAGTTGGTGCTCTTAACCTCTGAGCCATCTCTCTAGCCCCATCATCATCATTATTATTGGGTTTTTTTTTTCTCTGTGTAACAGCCCTGGCTATCCTGGAACTCACTCTGTAGATCAGGCTGGCATTGAACTCACAGATTTACCTGCCTCTACCTTCCCAGTGCTGGGATTACAGGCATCCACTACCATGCCCAGCTTTTATTTTTATTATTCATATGTATGGGGGTTTTGCCTACATGTGTATGGACACCACATGTGTGTGCCTAGTGCCTGTGGAGGTCAGAAGAGGATACTGGATCCCTCAGAACTGGAGTTACGGATGGTTGTGAGCTGCCATTTGGGTGCTGGGAACTCAATCAGGTCCTCTGGAAGAGCAGCAAGTGCTCTTAACCACTGAGCCATCTCTCCAGCTCTTCATCTTGTTTTTATTTACTTTTGGAGACAGGGTCTTTCATTGGCCTAGAACTCTCAGCATAAGCTGGGCTGGCTGATCAGTGAACCTCAGGAATTCACCTCTCACCTTTCACCCTGGAATCACAAGGGCCTCCACCACCCCCAGCTTTGTTTTCATGGGAGTTCTGAACTCAAGTTCACTCTGACTGATTGAGCCAAGCCTTGTAATTCTGCCTTTTTATAGCCACTTACTGGAAGAGAAAAACAAGCAGCTGAAGTTCATCTTGATATTTTTATTTAACCCAATATCCAAATGCATTTCTTTTTTCTCTTTCTTTCTTTCTTTCTTTCTTTCTTTCTTTCTTTCTTTCTTTCTTTTTTTTATGTTTCAAGACAGGGTTTCTCTGTGTAGCCCTGGCTGTCCTGGAGATCACTCTGTAGACCAGGCTGGCCTCGAACTCACAGAGATCCACCTGCCTCTGCCTCCCCAGTGCTGGGGTTAAAGGCGTGTGCCACCACCGCCCAGCTACATTTCTTTCTTTCTTTTTTTTTTTTTTAAGTCTTTTAAATTGTGTGTGTGCGTGTATTTGTGTATGGATGTGTATGTATTTATGTATGTGTGTATCACGAATTGCTATACGATCTTATTAATAAAAAACCCGGAGCCAGATATTGGGGTAAAAGCTGAAAGATCAGAGAAGCAGAGCAGCCACAGCCAACCTCACCTCGCCAACTCCTCAGCTGATCCTGTTTCCACAAATCCTCTGAGTCCTCACCCCTGAGAGTCTCTTTGAACTGCTTAAAAGCATCTAGTTCCTGCTCCTTATATACCTTTCTGCTTCCTGCCATCACTTTCTGGGATTACAGGTGTGTGTCCTTCCCAAGCAAAGACATGAGATCTCAAGTGCTGGGATTAAAGGTGTGTGCCACCATTGCCTGGCTCTGTTCCCAGTGTGGCCTTGAACTCACAGAGATCCAGATGGATCTCTGCCTCCTGAGTGATAGGAATAAGGGTGTGTGCCACCACTGCCTGGCCTCTGTGTCTAATCTAGTGGCTGACTCTGTCCTCTGATCCCCAGATAAGTTTTATTTGTTACATCACAAATAAAATATTACCACATATGTGTGTATATTTATATGTATGTGCATGTATTTATATATGTGTGTATATTTGTATATGGATATTTATGTATATGTGTGTATTTGTATGTATGTGAATGTATTTGTATATGTGTATATGCATGTGTGTGCATGTGTGCATGTGAGTGCAGGAGCCTGTGGAGGCCAGAAGAGGGCGTCAAATCCCCCAGAGCTAGAGTTCCAGGTGTTTGTGAGCAGCTCTACATGGGTGCTAGGAAGCAAACTTGGGTCCTCATTAAGAGCAGTGTGCACTCTGAACTGCTGAGCCATCTCTTCTGGCTGTCTCCAATGTCATAATGTAATAACAACACCATATGTACACAGTCTATGTTATCAAGAAAAAAGAAAACTTATCATAGCTTACTTTTTTTTTTTTTTTTTTTTTTTTTTTTTTTTTTTTTTTTTGGTTTTTCGAGACAGGGTTTCTCTGTGTAGCTTTGCGCCTTTCCTGGAACTCGCTTTGGAGACCAGGCTGGCCTCGAACTCACAGAGATCCGCCTGGCTCTGCCTCCCGAGTGCTGGGATTAAAGGCGTGCGCCACCACCGCCCGGCTTACTTTCTTTTTTATACACAGTCTTCAAAAGCTAGTCACCTGTCAAGTGTTCAATGGCTACATGTGACCATTGACTACCATACTGAACAGCACAGGTCTAAACTGTAAAGTCCCTGAGAGGCAGGACAAGGGTCTGGTGGTAATGGACACTCAGGCAATGTTTGTTGACTGACTAATTTGCTCACTCACCCAGTTACTGATTGGCAGATTGATAGAATGAATGAGTAGGATCAGAAGCCAGACCCCAGGCTGGACCATGGGAAGAGCATGGAGAGAAATTCTAGTCCCTGTCTATCCAAGTCCCTGCCCCTCACCTTCCTAAGCCTCAGTTTCCCCATCTGTATAGCACCCCAAGGGATGGACTTTGTGACTTCTCTGTGCTCTTTCTAGAGGGCTCTCCTCAGAAGACAGAATTGAGTCATCAGCAAGACCCCCACACCCTGCTCTGCTGTGCCCCACTGTGTACAGTGACATGGGAGGTCTCTGTGTGCATGGCAGGTGGCCTTCTGTGCAGAGTGGAGGAGGGAAGGCGAAGTACAGTGGCTGCCATGTATGGTCTTGGCAGAGGCAGCAGGGCCAAGGTGTGTGCCCAAGTCAGCTCTTCTTGCTACCCAGCTCCCAATCTCAGCTCAGAGTTAGAGGGAGCAGGGACATGTCATTCCTGTCCCCATGACTCAGCAGAGACCGGAAAGGAAGACCAGGGTGTAGTCTCACAGAGAGCAGGGCAGAAGGGGCCATTGTCCTGACCATTTCCTTAACTCGAAAAGTTGGTGCCTCAGACCCAAGCTCCTCCACTGACCAGCTCTGCAATGCTTCACTCAACTGTGACTTAATGTCCTTGTCCATAAATAAGACTCAGAACAACTCACAGGGTTGTGGAGCCACTGTGAAGAGCCAGCATGCCCACGGAAGCAGGGCTTGAGGCCTTGGAAGACCTACCTCTCTTGAGAGGGAATCACGTTAGGCTGTACAGGACTTGCTAAACTACTAACTGTGTTATTCTTACAAAGGCTTTTGTCAATGTCTGCAGTGGGGAGGCTTGTGGGTTAGCTTTTTATAATCCCCAAAGCACTTCAGAATCATAAATCACTTTGGGACCACAGAGTTCCTTTCCAAAGTGCTTTCTAAACTGTTGAGTGCTGTACAAGTCAGACAAGTGGCCTTTCAAGCATGGGCAGGGGACTTAGGATGTAGCATGGTAGAATGCTTGCATAGTGTACACAAAGCCTGGGCTCCGTACCCAGCACTGCGTAACTAGGCATTGTGGTGCACATCTGTAATCCCAACACTTAGAAGGCAAAGGCAGGAAGTTCAGAAATTCAAGGTCATCCTGGGCTACGTAATGAGTTGGAAGCCAGCCTGGGATATATGAGATTATATATATATATATATATAAAATTTTATTTTATTTTTTTAATGGGGAGGGAGAGAAAGCTGCAGCACAGCTCAGCAGGTAAAGGTGCTTGCTGCCAGGCCTGATGATCTGAGCTCAATGTCTGGAACCCAAATGGTGGAAGGAAAAGAACTGACTTCTGCAAGTTGTCCTCTGACCTCCACATGTGTGCCCCTGTACACAAGTACACATGTGCACACAACACAGGCAAATGTAATACTTTCAAAAAGTGAACATGGGCAATAAGCAAGACGGGGTGGGAAGAGAAGCTGACCCCAGAGCATAAAACCAGGCACATTCCCTCCACCATTGCTGTTACTTCGGGCTCACCTGCAGATGCTTGCTGATCCTGTTCCAAAGCCGGGAGGCCTGCATTTGACTCAGCCAAACTTGTGTGAGGCCAACAGGAAACAACCATTTCCTTCTCCCTATGGTTTTTGCCCTCTGCTGTCTAAATGAAGACAAAGACGTTGACACCATTTAAAGACTTCCTTCTTGGGCTGAGGAAGCAGTGTCTGGACTGTTGGATGGGGCTGCCCTGGAGACCCCCAAGCACAAATGCCAAGGGCAGTTGAAGGTCATACTTGGGCACCATCCTCTGAAGCACTGTGAGGGCAAAGAATGCCCAGGGAGGGGGCACTCCTGGGTCTAACCTCAGCTCTGCCACCTTCGCATCCATGACCCTGGCCAAGAGTCTGGCCTTCTCTGAGTCCTTCAATGGTAATAAGGGGTGATAACACTCACCTCATGCCTGTGTGACTGGATAGCATGGTGCACAATCAAGTTCTGTCCCTTCCTCTAACCCCAGGCCTGACATCTTCTGACAAGGGATAAACACTCTGCAGTGTCCTAAATAAGAATGCCTGCCGGGCAGTGGTGGCGCACACCTTAATCCCAGCACTCGGGATGCAGAGCCAGATGGATCTCTGTGAGTTTGAGGCCAGCCTGGGCTACAGAGCAAGATCCAGGACAGGCACCAAAACTACACAGAGAAACCCTGTCTCAAAAAAAAAAAAAAAAAAAAAAAAAGAATGCCTCTTCAGGGGCTGGAGAGATGGCTCAGCAGTTAGGAGCACTGGCTGTTCTTCCAGAGGACCTGGGTTCAATTCTTAGCACCCACAGGGCAGCTCACAACTGTCTGTAACTCCAGTCCAGGAAGCTGACACCCTCACACAGACACACATGCAGACAAAACACTGATGCACACAAAATAAAAATAAATCATTAAAAAAGAAAGAAAGAAAAGAAAAGCTTTTCCAATCAACAAGACCCAGTTTCCAATCCTGCCTTTGTGACATAGTGTTTCTTCAGGCAAGTTGCATTACCTCTCTGAGCATCTATTTTCCCTGTCGTAAACGGGCATAATAATGGCCTCTACCTCAAAAACGCTTGCGAGAGCGCTAGGAGTAGAGCCCAGCGGTAGAGCATTTGTCTGGCGTGTGCAAAGCCATGGGTTAAATTTCCAGCATCCCAAAAAAACGGGGAGAAGAAGGAGGAAGTCCCCAGCTCTGCAAGCATGCAAATGTGTGATCCTAGGAGTCAGTCAGGAGGGTCATCTAAAATGTGCTGCTGTCAAGCCCGATGTCCTCAGTTCAGCCCCGAGGTCCCACATGGTGCAAGGAGAAAGCCAGCTCTGAACAGTTGTCCTCTGACTTCTACTTGTACTGCTCACACCCACGATAAACAAGTAAATGTAACAGAGACAGGATCCTTACAGTATGTGGACACAAAACATAGCACAGGAGAATCCTTGATAAGCCGTCATTCGGATCCCCAAGCTGAACTTTCCCAATGTGCTGCCCCAGTATGTAAGAACTAGATAGAAATGCTGTGGACCCCCCAGAAGCCCGCATCCATAGAGCTTCTGTATCCCTACCCAGTCTTGTCCACAGCCCCTTCTAATCCCTGAATCCCATGTGTCTTCTGGCTCCTCTCTGCAACCCCCCACAGCCACTCAGCATCCTGGTGGCTGTGTATCTGCCCGTCCTCTGAACCATCTGCCTGTTCCACCATCAAAACCACTAATCTATACCCTGGGGTGGGCTGTAGTTTTGCTGGTGGTTGCATCCACAGCATCCTTCAGCTACCTTCAACTGTAGCTCTCAGACACACGGTGTTAGTCACTGTTCTATTGCTGTGAAGAGTCATCACAATTGAGGCAACTCTTAGAGAAGAAAGCATTTAACTGGGGGCTGGCTTACAGTTTCAGAGGTTCAGCCCATTATCATCACGGTGGGGAGCATGGTGGCATGCAGGCAGACACTGGAGGAGTAACTGGGGGAGTTCTATATCCTTGACCCATAGGCAGAGAGAGAGAGAGAGAGAGAGAGAGAGAGAGAGAGAGAGAGAGAGAGAGAGAGAGAGAGTGTCTAGGCCTGGCATGGGCCTTTTAAACCTCCAAGCCCACCCCTAGTGACACATTTCCTTCAACAAGGCCACACCTCCTCCAAGTCCATGCCTCCTAATCCTTCTAACCTTTTCAAAGAGTTCCATTCCCTGGTGACTAAGTATTCAAATGTATGAGCCTATGGGGACCGTTCTTGTTCAAACCAGCACAGGTAGTAAAGGAACAAATGAATGAGGGAGTGAGGGAGTGATGGCTTCATCGTGTGGCTGGCCAGTGTCCTCTGATGTCTGTGGCCTTGGTTCTGGGACATGGAGGTATCTAAGAGAAGCCTGACTTTATAAAGAAAACAGGCATACTTGGCAGGCAGCCTTGGAGGATTTGGCATTGGTATAGCTCAGCTCTGGTGAGGGCCCTCTTGGCTCCATCAGTCAGACAGCAGGAGTTGGGAAATCATACCTCAACCGGGAAGGGCCTCAAGAGCAGGGAAAGGTTGACTTGGGCTTCTGTAAAGACTTTGTGTTCTGTTTTCTGGTTTTTGGTTTTTTATTTTATTTTATTTTATTAATGTGTATGAGTGTTTTGTCTACACATGTGTCCTAGTGCCCAGAGAGGCCAGAAGAGGTCATCATCAGATGCCCTGGGGTTGTAAGCTACCATATGCAGTATGGGAATGGAACAAGGTCCTTGTAAGAGCATCCAGTGCTGCTGATCTCTTTAGAGCCTTCCACAACCACCTTAATGTCTTCTGAGGGTGGGCTTCCAGTGATGAGGATCTACCTCATAAATCCCCAACCTCCTCACTTTTGCCTCCATTTCCAACAGCAGGGCCCTTTGGGGACACAGCGACTGATTTGCACTGATTTCAGCCAGTGTATAACGTTTCCAGGTCCTAGAAAGAACACCCTGCGCATCCTCAGCTTCACAAGGGTCACATGGGGGTTATTACTTCAGGATCCACTCTTTGCCCTTGGTCTGACAACCTTGCAGCTGGTAAATTCCACCAAGAGTTATTAGAGCACAGAAGGAGTCTCTAGAGTCAGGTGTACATCAGAGCCCTGTGGAAAGCTGTGAACACCGTTCACTAAGACATCGCCTCTGTCCAGAGATTCTGATCAAAGTGGTCTTGTGTGGGAGCTGTAGATTTATTTTGTGAGGTATCCTAGATGGTTGGATGTCCACCAGTGAAGCAGAGAAAGGGCCGGGTTTTAAGTGGATATGTCTGAATGTTGGTGGGTGGCCACACAAAGCCCTACATGGGTTGAGCTATCTATCTATGGGCCGGTGAAGGCCATTTGGTGGAGAGGTACCTGAGTGGAGTGGACTCTAGACAGACACGTAGATCTGGGTTTAATCCCAACTCTAGAAGCACTGGAACTCCCCAGCTGAGCTGTCTTCTCAAATTGGCAGTTTAAGTCCTCACTTGCCAGGGAGGCTGGGAGAAATCAGTAAGATATTGTGGATCTGCCCAGCACAGGTCCCAGCCTTAGGGCAGGTGGCGTTCTGGTGACCTTCTGGAACAAGTTCGGGGCTAGGGTAGAGGACACACGTGGCCCAACACTGGCTTATACAAAGTACCATTTCCTGGGAAAAGGAGGTAATTTAGAAGGAAGCTTCGGGGTTTTCTAAACATCCTGTTCATTCAGTTATCGGCAGATAATCTCCGTGCCTGTTTCCACATGTGTAAGACATGTGTAAGGTCCACTGGTGTGCACATCTCTTCTCAGCTCCGCATCACTGATGCCATACTGGTGGCTTGAATTCAGCCACAGCAGGAGTTTATTCCAAGGTCATCAACAAATTTGAAAAAGGATAAGGCCCCACACCCAATGTCAGTTTCCAGCACATCTCTGGCCTCAGGTAACGACACCTTTCACCATGGGCGTTTTGCCTGTTTAAGCTGTTTTCACTGAGCAGAGGTTAGCACATGCTGGTCGGCTGCGAATGTAGTTCAGCTGGTGCTTGGGTAGCGTGCATGAAGTCCTGGGTTTGACTCCCCGAACTGCATAACTGACCGTAGAGCATGGTGGCATAGGTTTGTAATTCCAGCTCTTGGGAGGTGGAGGCAGGAAGATCAAAAAATGTTCAAGGTCATCTTTGACTGCTTAGTGAGCTTGGGCTACAAGAGACCATGCTCAAAACAAAACAAACAAAAATCCCACGTGCTAGGGAAACACACCATTGTCAGCCATCGCTTGCCTCACCTGTCACCTCACATAACTTTACAGGCCTATGAAATGTTTAAAGGGTGAAGCTCAGGATGAGACAGACAGACATGCTGACTCTCAGGCAGTTCAGTTTTGTAGGCCTATTGTGTGCCATGTGATGCCCACCTCACTTAAGCCTCCTAGTTCCTGTCTGTTCTTTCAGGGCTCAGAAAAATCCCTTAGGGGTCCTCTCTAGGTTACACAGCTTTGTCCGAGTCTGTCATCTTGAGCCTACACCTACCCCATCTGGGCATCTTCCCTCCCCCACGGTCTCAGCTGCACCTCATGGACAAGGGCAGGCTCTGCTGATGTGATTCACCGGCCCTTTCCGGCTCTGACATCGTCGGTATTTAAATTGGCGCATGAATATTTCACAAGCATCCCGGGCGAAAAATAACCCCCTGCCTGGTTATGTCAGGCTGCAGCTCCAGTCGCTAGGCCACGGCTCTCTTGCTATTTACGAGACATGCGATTCCGCCAGGCCTCCCAGCAGCGGCCCAAGAATCGATAGTCTTTAAATAAGTAATTAGAGGAGCTGAAGACCTGGGCAAGGCCTGGACGAAGCTGAGGAGGCTTGGTAAAGGACTCTCCCAAGTTTCCTGCAGGGGGCCTCTCTGTCAAGCACTGTAACAGGGCCTGGGGGTGGAGCGAGACAAGACCAAGTCAAATAGTTCCTGGCTCTTCCTTTGCGCCAGGCTTCGTCTCCTTATTACTATCCCAAACTGTTCTCCCGAAGTCATGGAGCTCAGAGAGGAAAGATGACCTACCTAGCGAGGAAGCAGTGGTCACGCAGAGTCTGTCCTGATTAAGTAGGGTGTTTTTCAGCCATTTGGGGCTGGGCAGTGGTCTGTGGTGGGAGACCAGCCAGTGTGTTGTGTGGCAATTACAGCAGTGAATATGAGCAAAATACACCCCAGCCTGTCCCTGTAGCTTCCCCGATATCAATTCTGTCTCTAGAATGAGAAGAGAAACTGTCCTGGGAGTCTGGGAAGCAGCGTCTTCCATGGTTTCCCTGCTTTCCCCTCCCCCACGGCTCTCCCTGTACCAGCCCCAACTGAGCTGGAAGCTATCAGCAGGACTGCCTTTGGTTCCAAAGGACCAAATGCCAAGTCTTCCACCCTGCTGTGCCTATAGGGTAGGAGAAGCATTGCACAGCGGCTTTCCAGAGCATGGGCTCAGAAGGCCATACTTTTGGTTATCCAGGAAGCTATAAAACACACAGAAGCAAGCATATTTTTCAGTGGACTTGGCCAGCGCATTTTATTGGTCTGTAGCATATATGTTTGTTCCACTGATGACCATCAAAAACAAGGATCTGGCCACCCTCCTTGTTTGGGTGTTTGTGCAAAATGGTATCTAGAAAGACCTGTCCCTGTAGACACAACCTCCAGAGTACAGCTCATGCATGTTTGTACATAGCCCCAGGTATAAGACTCTCTGGACATCTCCTTGCCTAGCTTCTTCATGTAGCTTAAAAAAAAAAACAAAACACAAAAACAAAAACAAAAAAACCTGAGACTGACTAGGTTGGGTGGTGTTTTGTCCAGAATGCACTGTTGAGCAGCTGTTTTCTAAGGGGCCACTGTCACCCCAGCGGCTGGGAGAGAGTTCTATCTCAGTGGCACCAGGAATGAATCATGAGCAGGTGATCGGTGGCTGTCCCCTCCAAAGAGTGACCCAGCACATTTCTTGGATGCAGACTTCCTTTCTGTGGTCATACCTCCCTAGAGCCACAGAACTGTCCAGGCCATAGGAGGATCTGGAGGACTGCATGGTGGTAGCAGGTGGTAGGGGCTATGAGCCTAGCATGACCCAGGTCACCTTTGTCCATGTTCCATCTGCCAGCCATACTCAAAGTGGACCTGGCTGTGATCCCAGGAGGAGAACACAGATGGGTGAACCACCAGCCAGGTCTTTGTGCTTGATCTCAAGGGGGCAGAGTTGACACAATAGGGTGGGGACCCACACTCTGGCAGGAGAGGAGGTTGCATGGCTGTGGCAAACCCAGGGAACCAATGTCCCTAGCTGAAGGTTAGAACAACCTGTCATCCCATTCTTCACCAGAAGTCCATGTCAGTAAATCCAGCTGCAGGCTTTAGGTCCCACCAGAATGACGTAGAAGAGATAAATGGCTGAGTTCAGTTCTGAACATGTACACGCACACACTCGCACACACATGTGCATACACACAGAGGTCCATTGTGTACACACACAGATCAGCTATTGAAAAATTACCACCTCAGTTGACTAGCATCTGATTTAGGGACTAAGACGTTGGGACTGGGTGGCCAAGTGTACACACCCTCCAGGGCTTGAATCTTTAGTGACTCCAGGGCCCATCAGACATTCAAAGTCTGTTACAATGGTGGACTGTGTGTCGTCTTTGAGGCTGTCATGCCAGCAGGGGCCTCAGGGACCAGCTGGCAGGCACTGGCCTCCCACAGGCTCCTTGGCCGGCTTAGCACTTTGGGTCCCTGTCAAGCCTGTTTCTCCAGTTTCCCTGTCAGGTGCCACCTGACTCCCTTCCAAAGGGCTCCCTCGGGGACACTGGAGCCAGCCCTCCCAGGCAGCAGGCCCTGCACAAGCTGGCTTTGCTGCCCCGTGGGTCTCAAGTGGGGCTCACCAGGAACCCCTTTTCTACCAGCTTGAACCCCACATGGGTCTTATGCCTTTTGTTCTATCTAATTACAAGGTCCCCATTGCTTTCCTGTGGGAGATTCTGAGTAAATATCCTTCCTATCTTTTTACATTCTTCCAACATTCAAAGTCAAGAGGACCATGGACAGAATCAATGTAACTGCTGTTCTCTGCCATCCCATGCATTTGATTTTATGCAGTTAAAAGGCATGATTCTGAGAAAGGATCTGTAGGCTTCACTTGATGGCAAAGGGGTCTGGGTTGCCCAAAAGGAAAGCATCACCTTGGTCTCCAGACTGTGGACCAGGACTGCTTCCCTGACAATGTTCCTGCCTTGCTTCCTGACACCCTTGTTGGTGTGAGAATAAACCCGTCCTCTCTCTCCCTTCCTCTAGACACCAACTCCTCTCAGCTCCTTTCAAGTGGGGGAACCCACTGGAGTAGCCCTGCTATTCCAGGCCCTCTTCCTCCAGCTAATTAAGGGGACCTCTCCCTAAGCCACATGGAGCAGGTGTTATCTCCGGTGAACACTCGGGACTGAGGCAGGCTTGTCTTTCACAAGGCAGAAGAAGCTAATGTAAGTGAGGGGGCTGGCTGCATGGTCCAGCCGTGGCCCTGTCCTCAGGCAACACTGTTACTCGTGGCTCCTCTGTCTGTCTGGCTCCTAAGCCCAAATCCCCCAGAGATGGCACAGAGGTGGGTGCAAGGTGGGTGTAGCTGGCATCCGGGAAGAGGTGACTGTACAGACGTGGGCAAACCACAAGAGACCACGCAGGCACAGAGGAGAGACAGTGCTCTCTGTGGAGGTGTCAGCCACTGGCTGGGTGGAAAGTGGCATCCAAAGTGGGTGTTTCTGTACTCCAGCAGTGGGAAGCCAGAGGCAGGTGGTGGCTGAGACTGGAGAAGTCAGGAGGAACTAGGCTAAAAGAGGCTGACCTGTCACAGTGGTACCAGCAGTCAAAGCCAGTGTCCTCCTGATCACGGCCAGGGCCTCATGCAGGATGTCATTGTGGAAGTCCATGTGGGAGTCTGTTATCCACTCCATCACATCCCCGTCTCAAGAGGCCTCTCAGGAAGAAAATCAGCTTCTCCCACCACACTCGGCAGCCATCCTTAAACTGCCCTCCTGGGGCCGCCCATCGACTCTCTTTAGCTCTGATTCCCCTCCCCGTTCTGTCTTGACCAGCTCTGTTCCTCAGGCAGCTCCTTCTTTGTCCTTGGGATCTTGTGTCCTCCTTGTGTCCATCCCTGAGAAGCTGGTGGCCTCCCACTGCCTGTTTCTGTTCCTTAATCATTGTCCACCCTAGACTACACTAATCTTTTCCCATGCCTTCAGGGACCACTTAGAGCTGGGGTCCCCCAATTTCTACTTTCTATCATTCCTGACTCAATTGTTCAACTGCTGGACTTTCTCAGAGCTCCCATGGACACCTCAGTCCCAGAGACACCCTTAAGTCAGACTCTTCATCCCACAGCCCACTGTGGACACACTTATAATGTTGACATAGTGCAGTCCCCCATGAGGAACCGAGTCCAGCTTCCTCATAGGCACAGGAAGGGGCTGGGAATGTACCTCACTTGATAAAGTGCTTGTCTAGCATAAGAGAAGCCCGGGGTTTGATCCCCAGCACTGCATAAACCTTGTCACACTTGCCTGCAATCCCATCACTTGGTAGGTGGAGGCAGGAGGATCAAAAGCTCAAAGTCATTTATTGGCTGCATAGTGAATCAGAAGCCAGCTTAGGCTACATGAGATCCTATTTAAAAAAATGCAGATATTCCTGAGCATGGCAGGAATGAGCCATTCCACTGACTCTCAGGGGTCACTGTGTGATTGGAGCACTGTGCCTCACCCCTGACCTCTGGGCCTCCTGGGACTGGGCAGTAAATGTGGACCAGATTGATTCACACCACCCTTGAAAGTCAGTGGTCAGCTGCTGACCACACCGTCAATTATTAAGGCTCCCAGGGCTTGCATGGGGAGCACAGATGGTTTAACTAAAATGTGGCTCCCTTGTCCTGCCCTCAGAGGCATGGGCAGGATGGACAGCCAGCACCCAGAGCACCTCTGAATAGCCATGAGCACACATCCCTGGGGTCCCAATCCACAACCAGAATTCAGTTCATATATGGTTCTTGAATCCCTCCAGGCCTTCCCAAGCCAGGGGACCTAATCTCAAGGGCAGGACTGGCCACTGGAGTCACCTGAAGGGAGTTTCAGTTCCATTCCAATGGATTCAGGCTTTTCTTGTCACTAGAGACAGACACTGTGGGAGGCTGGGAGCCATGAGGCCACATGGACAGGAGATTCACTCCACAGAGAGGTCAGTCCCTTGGGAACAAAGCTTTGATGATGTAGGCCATCTCCTCGACTCAGGTCTTGTTTGGAACAAGATGATTGAGAATGAAGATATGTTCGTGCAGTAACTGTTCACTGTGTGCCCAGCCCTTTGCGTGGTTCCTCATGGTGTGATGAGAAGACTGATTTCTGCTCTTGAGGAAATCCTAACCGAGTACTAATAATAGACATGATGGTGAGTTGGGGACAATTCTAGCCTCCACATACCTCCTCATACATTACTCCCCTAACACACAGCAAGGTGGCTGCTGGTGGCATCTCAGTCATTCAGCCAAGGGCAGTTTTTACAGATGAGGCACTGAGAGGCATGAACATGTGGCCAAGGTCGCACATCCTATGTAAACAGCGGGACTTCAAATCCCTACTGTCAGGGTTAGGGTTAGAGTCAGAGGATGGAGGTGGGTGGACATTGGGTGGACGGACAGCCATCTGAGAGCAGGGCTGTGAGAAGAGACTAGAGGCAATATAACAGGAACGGCCAGTCTGTCCAGGGTGAATGATACGGAGGGGGACAGAGAAGACCTTCTAGAAGGGTTATACTTTTTGGAAAAGGAGGTCCTGAGGAAGACCCCTTCTGAGACTGCAAGGGGATTGGGTAGGGGTGGGGACAGCTGAGCCTGGGCCTCCCTTAGCCCCTCAATGCCCACTTCCTTTGTGTTGCTCTAAGTTTAGTTTCCAGAGCCCACGATGGGCAGGCAGGGTCTGGGCCTTCTTGCTGAAGTTGTCTCCCCTGTGGGTATCTCTGTCATGGTCCCTCCCCTGCAGACATGAACTGCAGCACTGGAAAGCTGAGTCCCTTCTCTGCTCTGGTTATCCTTCCTCTGAACACACAGAGACCCGCATTCTACCCTACCTCACCCTTCTGTCTGCTCTCTTTCTTCCCAACGGCTTGAATCATTCCACTCCAGCAATCCCTGTGGGTCCAGATACAGGAAGGGCACTGGGGAGATCTCTAAGCACGACACAAGGGCTCTCAGTGTAGTCCATGCTGAGTTTACAGGTGAAGTGTATACAGTGCAAACCAAGACACGTCTGAATGTGAAAGGTTGATTCTGTCAGCAGCACAGTGCAAGGCCAGGCAAACATAGTCATGGTCATTCAATCTCAGCAGAAGGGTGGGAAAATGTGCAGTCTTGACAGTTTGATGGCTGTCAACTGGGGCCAATCTGACAGCAAGTTTAGGGAAGACTGTAGAGCTTGTGGTGATAACAGCCTAGATCATGGATTTCAATGTCCCAGTCCTGAGCGATGAGGAGGAGAGTCCTGGCAGGAACGTGGATGTTTTGAAATGTTCCCTCCATGAGAGCAGGGAAGCAAAGGCCTTGCAGCTCTGCCACTCCTGTGTGCATAACAGGCATTACTAATTACCACAGCACCCTCGTTCCCACTTAGCCCCGATTCAGGCTCACAGCCCTCAGGATAGTGCTCTGGGGTCCAAGACTGGCATGTAATTGTCAACTGAGGCCTAGGGTACAGACTCGGGGGAGACTGAGTCTGAGGCCACGTCTCCCAATGTGCTTAGAAGCCTAGAGTTTTTCAAAAAGGTGTGTTTGGTGTGGGTGGTTAAACTAGTCAAGCAAGCCCTGGGGACCCTCCTGTCTCTGCCTCCCTGGTGCTGGGATTACAAACACTTCACCATTCTCAGCTTCTTACATGGACTCAGGGATCAAATTTAGGTTCTCAAGCCTATGTGGCACAGTTTATCAACTGAGCAATTTGATTTTCTCAGCCTCAGGAGCCTGTAATTTGAGCGGAGTGATCTGTATGCCTTTCTCTCAGTAATAGGGAGCCATTGGAGGATGTGAAGGGTACTGAACCCATTGTTATGAAAGTGCAGAGAAGGAACTGGAGCAGAGAAATCAGCAAGGAGCATTCTCGTGTCTAGGTACCAAGGGATCAGGTGACCAAGAAGATGTGGCAAAGAGTGGCAAGGGTGACTCCCACTGTCTGTTTTTTGTTTGTCTACTTTTATTTAATGATTTATTTAGTTATGACATATACAGTGCTCTGTCTGCATGTATGCCTGCAGGCCAGAAGAGGGCACCAGATCTCATTATAGATGGTTGTAAGCCACCATGTGGTTGCTAGGAATTGAACTCAGGACCTCTGGTACAACAGCCAGTGCTCTTAACCTCTGAGCCATCTCTCCAGCCCCTTGTTTGTCTATTTTTTTTATTTGTTTTGTTTTTGAGACAGACTGACTTTGACTCCTGTCTCAACCTCCCAAGTGCTGATGTTACAGATGTGCACTACCACACCCAGTCGATAAATTGCTGGGGATTAAACGCGTATCTTGTGAATGCTAGAAAGGCACCTTACCAATTGGGCTACAAACCCAGCGCAGTTTCTGGGTTTCTTAGCTGGGTTTGGGAAGATGCCTTGGGCTAGGCAGACATCATACCTTGGATATACTGATAGGAGGCTTCAGCCTGGGGGCCCATCACACAGAGACTCTGCCCACAGGGGAAGATAGGTCAAACTAGTTTAGGGGGATTGACCAGCAAGGCTGAGAAACCTGGAAAATTACTTAGAGGAAATTAACTCTCTGAGCTGGGCGGTGGTGGTGCACGCCTTTAACCCCAGTACTCAGGAGGCAGAGGCAAGTGGATCTCTGTGAGTTCGAGGCCAGCCTGGGCTACCAAGTGAGTTCCAGGAAAGGCGCAAAGCTACACAGAGAAACCCTGTCTCGGGGAAGGGGGGGCAGGGGGGAGAAAGAAAGAAAGAAAGAAAGAAAGAAAGAAAGAAAGAAAGAAAGAAAGAAAGAAAGAAATTCTCTGAAATACTCCTCTCAGGCCTCTGCAGACAATGACAGTGTGAGCCTCTTCCCCTAGCTGAGAAATAGAGGAAAGGGGCCCAGGGTGCTGCTGAGCTCTTGGTGGTGTGAGAGGTGACCTCAAGAGGAGCTAATTTGTCATTCATTCCCTGATAAGACGTCTATTCAGCTGTGAGCAGCCATCTACCCCAGAGCCAACAGATGGGGGCTGGTGAGGCAGTGCTGGTGACGATTCCTTGGGTCCTGGCTCCTAGGAGGCACGGAGCTTGAGAGCAGCAGCTTTGGAGGGCAGAAGGGTTTGACATCTTCAGGCTTGCAGGGTCCCTCTCTTGAAGGGCGTAGCTGAGGGTTAACTGGAAGGAAGGTATTGCTGGCCTAGAAAGGAAACCCAGTGACCTAAGGAGGGCTGAGAATCCAATCCTTGGTCAGGCCCTGTGGAAGCTTCCACCTACTTCCTTCATTGGTCCACCAGGACTTTAGCTGAACCTATCATAGCCCAACTTAAGGCCTGGAAGCCAGAGCAGGTGCCCAAAGGGAAAGAGGTTTCCATCTGATCCAAGAGGACTGGTATGTGTGCATGTGCATGTACGTGTGGATGTGTGAGTGGTGTTACACACAAAGCTTAAAACAACCAAACCTTAAGCAAAACAATTGCCTTTATAATCACAAGTGTCTGAAAGTCTTATAGTGGATGAAGGTATCATCGGAGGTCCCTAGTGCTGGCTAGTGGAGAGGTGACAGAGCCCACTTGATGACTGCTGTAAGAAGATGGAAGCCAAGTCATGTGGGGAACCACTCCATAAACTGTTACCACAGGAACACAGAGCACGATAGGACCAACCGGCAGGGCGGTGACTGCTAGAAGTAAGATGGAAAGAGGCCACGTGGAGTGGTGTGAGGAATGATCTGGCTCTGCCTTGCCAAGTGTCCTCACCTAGAAAGCCATAGCTACGAGACGTACATCCCATGGGCAGCATGAGTCACCGTGATGTTGGTCGGTTTGGGGGCCCAGCTCCACACCAGGCCCTCTGGATGTTGTTGTGAGGTGTGTGGAGGCCTCTCCTTCCAATATTAAACCTAACTCTTAGAAGCCGTCACTGTGAATGGGCCAGAAGCTTTGCTGCTCTGGTGGAAGGGGCAGGGTAGCAAGCCTGTGCCCAGGCCTGACCACCACCTCCCAGCACCGTAAGGAGGCAGAACAGAATGGAACCCATGTGGCTGTAAAGGAAGCAGAGTCTCAGAGTGGCAGCAGTTCATGGTCATGTGCCTGAGAATTCTAGGGAACATGTCTGCAAGCTGTGAGCCCAGAGGACCACCCTCTCCTGGAGGGTGAGTGGAGGAGCAGGGCACAAGTCTTAAACTGCTCTACATACACTCCACATCAGGGGCTGCAGAAAGGAGTTCAGTGGGGAGTCCTCTGAATATGAGAGATACACTAGAGGCAAAGGATTCCAGGTCTGGGACTCTGTAGAGAAAAATAGGCAAGTAATCTGGGGACTGCAGACATGGAGCACAGAGAAGAGAGGCCTCGGGGACTCCCAGCCTTGGAGAGGCTGACCTGAGGAAAGGGGTGAGAGTGGGAACTGGCTGAGGAGCCCCCCGGCCCTCAGATCCAGGCCTGCTCCAGACCAGGCCCTCCTCTGGCAATGACTGCTGCTGTGGGGAACTTAAGTGCCTCTGAGACTGCCCAAGTGGGCAGCGGACCAAGGTAACCTCCCTGTTTCCTTTATCCCCTCCTCCTGGCCTTGGCGGCTGCTCGGCACAGCCTGAGCCATTCTGCAGGCTCTGAGGCCTGGGCTGCCCTCCCGCTCCGGCCCTTTCCTCATCAGTTTACCAGCTGCTCGGCGCCCTTCCTCCTAGTCTTCTGCCAAGCCCTTCCTGGCTCCCTGGCCCCTACTCTTAGAGGCGGAGGCCTGTCGGCAGACAGAGCCAGGCAAGCCCTGGGACCCTTCCCACCTATGACAGCAAAGAGCTGGTGATCAGAGTCACATCCAGACCCCAGAATTCATCTGACTATCCTCACACCCAGTTCTGACAGGAGGCTTTATGTTCTGGTCCCAAAGATTCCGAGACCCTCCTCCCTTACCTCTTTCTTACAAATGTCATTAACCCACCCACCTGTAGTCCTCAAATTCCAGCCCCAGGTAGAGTTACTCTCAGAGGGGTAAGGTTGGGGCGGGGGGAGTCCCTAAGCCAAAATTTACCCTCCCTATATTTATCAGCTGGACCTTCCTCCCCAACCAGTTCAAATGTATCTGCTCAAATCTACATTTCATCCGCTGTAGAAGACGAGGCTCTCCTCAGTATTTTGGAGATTCTGGGGTGGCTTGTGTTCTTACACCCCTCCTCCCCTTTGCATGGGAGCTGTTAAATTCATTTAGTGTCTGGGTTGGCTGCTGACCTGGGTCTGATGTTTCCTTCTTCCCCAGCTCTGACTGAGACCTGGGACTCAGCCAGCACCTCTCCTGCCTGCCCCCAAATCCACAGTGAAAGGTATTTGTGCACGAGGCAGCAGAGGGAGACTTAGACAAGCCATAGGGATGCTTTTAAGAGATAAATTCACACAACTTCAAAGGAGCCTTGGGCTATCCTGTTTGAAAAGGCTCCTTTGACAACCCACCCCTGGGAAGTTTTCACAGGTCCCTTTATTTCACAGGCACCATGGGTCTCCAGCCTTCATCTGTTTCTTTCCTTCATCTTCCTTTTTGCACCTTTCTGTCTTGAGAAGCAAATTCTCCAGGGCTTTGCCCCGATGTACTGGTTCTGTGAGCTTGACCCTGTGTCTTATCAGCTGTGTGATCAGGGGAGAGTTATCTAACTTCTCTGAACCTCAACTTTATCTGCAAGCTGGGATGACAGAAGTAAAAATAGTGAGGCTAGAGGGACGGCTTAGAGGATAAAGTGATTCCCCAAAGAAGCATGAGCACCTCAGTTTGGATACCCAGAAGCTTTGTGAAACTCAACATAGTGGAACATGTCTGTAAATAATCCTGGTGCTCCTCTGGTGAGATGGAAAACAGAGACTTGGGAGGTCATGGGCCAGATAGCCTGGCATACACAGTGGCAAGCAACAAAGGATAGTGTCTTAGTCACTGTTCTATTGAAGAGACACCATGACCAAGGCAACTCTTACAAAATAAAGCATTTAACTGGGGGCTGGCTTACAGTTTCAGAGGTTTATTCCATTATCATCACAGCAGGGAGCATGGCAGCATGCAGGTAGACACAGTGCTGGAGAAGTAGCTGAGAGCTACATTCCTATCTGCAAGCAGAGAGAGAGAGAGAGAGAGAGAGAGAGAGAGAGAGCGCACCTGGGTGTGGTTTGGGCTTTTGAAACCTCAAAGCCCACCCTAGTGACATGCTTCCTCCAACAAGGCCACACCTGCTAACCCTTCTAATCCTTTCAAACAGTTCCACTCCTTGGTGACAAAGCATTCAAATATATGAACCTATGGGCCCATCCTTATTCAAACCACCACAGATGGCATCTCAAATAAGGTGGAATGTAAAGACTAACACCCAAGGCTGTCCTCAGACCCCACACACTATACAACTTTTTTAAAAGATGAAGACAATGGACTTAGTGGTAAGAATTTTATCATCATCAACAGAAACCCAGATCAAGAGCTGGGAGCATGGCTCTGTTGGTAGAGTGCCCCACTTGAAAGCAAGAGGTCCTGGGTTCTATCCCTAGGACCCACACTTTAACCCACATGAACACCAAGCATGGGCTAGAAATATTGCTCACTGGATAAAGTGCTTGCCGATGGCACAAGGACTGGAGTTCTGATCCTTGTTACTCACAGACCAGCTGTCTGGGGCTTTGTGGGGCTCTTTCCTCTGCTCACTAGCCTACTCCTACCCTTTGGGGTGCTTTGATCAATAAGCTGTCTCAATGTCTGCTCCTGACCACAGCCCCTGATAGTCACTTACGCTGGGACACAGGAGCCTGGGATTAGGTACCATCTGAACTCAGACTATGACTTGGCACTGCTGCCCACGCTTTCCGCTGCTCTCTGAAGTGTCCTTCTCATTCTGCCATGGCCTCTTGCCAATCTCCACTACAAAAGGCATGGCTTACTTTCTTTCTCTTCTCCATCTTCCTCCTCCAGGCAGCTGCCAGGATTTATAGCTTCCTTGCCCTCAAAACCCCTCAAAATAAAATTGTCCTTGAACTTAAGAGCAAAAGCTGGGGAGGCATGGCAGCTCACTGTAACCACGTCACTCAGAAATGGGGTCACAAGGACAAGCTGACTAACTAGTTCAGGCAAAGTAGCAAGTTCAGTTCAGAGAGAGATTTTGCCTCAGCAAATTAAGTGCAGAGTGATAGGAGAGGACAGAACATCAGCCTCTGTAAGCACACACACACACACACACACACACACACACATATTCAGACCAACGTGTACTCACACACGCAAGAACACACAATGCCAAATGGAGAGGTACAAATTTGTAATCCAAATGCTAGGGAAGTGGAGGCAGAAGGGTCCCCGGAGTTTGCTGGTCAGCCAATGAGCTCCAGGCCAATGAGAGGCATTCCTGAAGATGACACCCAAGTTCACCTCTGGTCTCCACGAGTGCACACACACAATCAGGCTCATGAATGCCCACACACATGCATAAAAAATAAAATCAAAAACAAAAACCCAGGCTCAGTTGGGTTTGCTGCTGCTGTTATTGCTGAATACGTATCCCTGGCTCCAGGGACTGGACTCGGGCACTAACCCACTGAGACTAAGAGGTAAAGAACGCCTCTAAAAGCAGTGGATACTGCCTCTAGAACAATGGAGAGTGAGTATCAAAGAAGGAAAACATGCATGGTGACCCATGCCACTCCATGAATTTCTGTTTTACAACCAAACCAACCCTGATGAAACTCAGACTCTCACTGAGAGTAGCACCCCTCAAGGCACTGTCTCCTGTGCCAGAGCTCTGAGGGATGGTTGTGTGTGTGTGTGTGTGTGTGTGTGTGTGTGTGTGTGTGTGTTGTGTATGTACGTGTGTATGTAAGAGCACTTACCAGTGCTTGCGTCTGTGGAGGCCAGAGGTGGACTCTGGATATCTTCCACTACTGTGCCGGGCTTTTATGTGGGCTCTGGGCATCCAGACTCAGGTGTGATGCTTGCATGGCATGGACTCTGCCATTGAGCCATCTCCCCGGACCTTTTTTTAATACTTTCTGGATCAGACATATCAGAAGGGCCTGATTCTGATTAAGCCCAGTACACAACTCTTCATAGTATCATTTGAGTTTTCCATGTTCCAATCCATGGAATTACTGTGGGAAAGGCCATCCTGGGGTCCCACAAGAAGTAACAGGGAAAAGGAAAGCTGGTCACACAGGTCCCTACTCTCCCCATCAAGGACATCACTGGAGGTGTCTGTGAGGCTCCCAGTGACTCCTCTCAACCACTACCCATTCAGAGGTGGGCTCCTGGTGACCATGCTGGTGCAGTGTGGCCTTGGGATCATGGTTCTGGTATGGCTTGTGGCCTGTGCCTTCACAGTTGATTTGAACAGGGACAGAGGAAGAGTCTTCTCTGTGGGCCTGGAATGTGTGAACTGGGGTTTGTGGGCAGCACTGAGAAGAGCATCAAGCTGCTTCCCCACCCTTTGGCACACTGTGTCCCCAGAGAGAGTAACCCTAAGGTGAAAGTGCCATGGGAACCTAAAGGCAATCTGGTCTGAGCTTTGCGTGTGTGGGTAGGAACCCTGAGTGCCCAAAGCAGCTCTGGTGAGATCAAGGAAGAGGTTCAGAGAAATCCAGAAGAAGCAAGGCCCACCCCTGGGAGAAAGCAGAGGAAGGCTGAGTGTCCTAACAACCACTCTGATGTAGACTTGGGGATCTAAGACTCAGTGACCATTGCCTTTGGCCCTTGTGTTCCAGAAAAGCAGAACTTCCACTAGTTGACCCAATAATGGTTTTGTTCATGCCATCAACGATTAACGATTTTCTGTGCCATGGCAGCCCACTGTGCTTTTCAAGGCAAATCTGCCTCCACAGCCTCATTTGGTTCTTCTCCATCTATGTTGGAAGGTGATGGATTATTATAAGAGCTGTCACACTCACAGCTCCTACTAGACAGAAACTGCCTGTCTGGCCCTTCTGACCCACTTCTTGAACAGTGACTCGAGGTATGCTGTGATGTAAAGAGAGCCACCACAGGAGCAGCATCTCTTGAGAGCCGGGTCCCACAGGGGTAATGGCGACCAATTGGGCAGACACATCTTCTCTCAGGGTTTGAGAATGAACCTCAGAGAGAACAGAGGCTCTGTTTCTGCAAGGGCAGAAGCCAAGAGACATGAAGTGAAGCCAGGACAAGGAAGTCAAGAGTAAGAGAGATGGGTCTGGGGGTGTAGATCAGTGGGTAGAGTGCCTGCTTAGCAAGAAGAAAACGTTGGGACCTTGGACTTTATAAAGATGTGAAAGTGAGCTGAGCACAAGCATTCATCAGTCTTGACTGACTGCGGGTGTGATGTGAGCAGCTGCTTCGAGCTCCTGCCGCTGTGGCCCCCACCGTGAGGACTGCACCTTGAACCGTGAGCTAAAATAAACCCACTCTTCCTTAAGTTGTTCTTATCACAGCAACAAGAAAGATAAGACTGGTCAACTAAAACAAGGCATGGAGAGGGAGCCCCTTACCATCCTTGCTCCCTCCATTCTTCCCATGCTCCCATGTTTCCTTTCTTCCTTCATCCTCTCTCCTTTTCTTCCTCCCTTCCTCTGTTTCCTCAAGCAAACTTGACTCTAAGTCATCACTTGGTGAAGAACCAGACTGATGTCTCTGTCACCTTTCTGAATTCCTGAGGGATCCAATCTGACAGACTCCGTTTGAGTCCCTTAATTACCTTTGGTCCAATCAGCTATCACCAAGGGACCAGAACTATCTATACACTATTAATATGACCACTGGATTAGGTCTGATTCTGGGCTCCATAAAGGCAGAGACAAATGTTAGTTGGATTAACTGTACCTACTGCCATACTATATCCATCATCTACCATCAGTCCATCACTCATCCAGTGACCATCTAGTCATCCACCATCTCTGTATCTACCATCTGTCCATCCATCATCTATTCATTCACCCACTATCTTTCCATTTACTCTCTCTCTCTCTCTCTCTCTCTCTCTCTCTCTCTCTCTCTCTCTCTTGGTTTTTTGAGACAGGGTTTCTCTGTGTAGCTTTGGTACCTACCCTGGATCTCGCTCTGTAGACCAGGCTGGCCTTGAACTCACATAGATCCACCTGGCTTTGCCTCCCGAGTGCTGGGATTAAAGGCATGTGCCACCACCACCTGGTTTACCATCTCATATATATATATCCCATACTTGGATGGCTGAACTAAGACAGACAATATCAAATTTTGACAAGGTGTGGAGGAATTGAGACCTTCCTACATGGCTGGTGAGATGTAGGATGAAACAATTACTTTTGAAAACTGGCAATTCCTCAAAAGTTAGACATATTTTCCCTATGATCCAGCAATTCTACTCATGAAGTGTGGAAATGTGTCCACACAAAAACTTGTACATGTATGTCCATAGAAGCATTTTTTGTAATAATCAAATGTAGAAAGAACTTAATTGTTGGTCGCTGATATACAAAATGTGGTATGTCTATACAAAGGAATATTATTTGACTGAAAAACAGAGCAAAGTGCTGGTGTATACTACAGTATAGACAAACCTTAAAAACATTATACTCACCAAGTCGTGGTGGGACACACCTTTTTGTTTGTTTGTTTGTTTTTTATTTTTTCAAGACAGAGTTTCTCTGTGTGGCTTTGGAGCCTGTCCTAGAACTCACTCTGTAGCCCAGGCTGGCCTCGAACTCACAGAGATCTGCCTGCCTCTGCCTCCTGAGTGCTGGGGTTAAAGGCGTGCGCCGCCGCCGCCGCCGCCGCCGCCGCCGCCGCCGCCGCCACCGCCACCGCCGCCGCCGCCACCACCACCACCACCACCACCTGCCTGGTGAGTATGATTAAACCAGACATGTAGGTGCACACCTGTAATCCAGAGTACCTAATCCCAGAACCTGTGTTTAGGAGTTGGGAGCAGGAAGATCAAAAGTTCACGGTCATCTTCAGCTACATAGTGCATTCAAGGCCATCCCACCCTACAAAAGATACTGCTCGTGTTTGACTCCTCACAATGTGCCAGCAGGTAGACTGAGCACTGTCCACACTTCACATTGGCCATTTTGCGGGGCAGACCTGACTTACTGGGGACCTAAGCTTGAATCCTCTCATTGCGGAGGCAGGATGGGTGGGGAGAGCCAGCCACCTTGATGGTAGGAGCATGGGGACCGAACATGCTTCTGTTTGTTAATGGAGTGAGCTCTGCTGAATTTAGGGGCAAGCCACTCCAGGAGGGGAGTCCCCTGGAGCAGAGGGAAGTGTCCTGAAGGAGAGGACATTGGAAGTGCCTCTCTCTGTGTTGTTCAAGAGCCTGGGCACCTCTGTATATGGAATCTTCTAGGCCCCCTGGGCAAAAACTTTTAAGTAGTTCTGGACAATGGAATGGAAAGAGTTTGAAGGAGAAGCAAGGAAGTGACCAGGTGATGGGGGGCTGTCCTGTGGAAGTGAGGTGAATGAGCTAGAGCAGACTTCTGCCCTCTGGAAGTTGTCACCACAGCCGGGAGAGCAGCAGTGAGCACGGCACACGCAGGGAGCAGTAAGAACGGAAGGAACAGGAGGATGAACAAAATGAAGGGCGAGGGGCCAAAGAACAGTGAGTACCAATGGTAGGCACGGTGTCCAGAATCAATATTTGTTCAACGGACGGCTGAGAACCACACCTTTCCAATTGGCATTCTTCTTGCCTCATCCTAAACACATCGTCTGGGGTCAACCCTACGGTTCCCACGGTTGCCTGCCACTAAGGTGTTTTCTGCCCCCCCCCCATTTTTTTTTTTTTTTTTTTTGAAAATTCAGTGGCTTCAAAGA
Source organism: Peromyscus eremicus (assembly GCF_949786415.1). NCBI lineage: Eukaryota > Metazoa > Chordata > Mammalia > Rodentia > Cricetidae > Peromyscus > Peromyscus eremicus. The sequence continues at coordinate 11,550,980 of NC_081419.1, read as the reverse complement.
TGCCCGTTCACACATTCTTTTGGAATGTCACATTTGATCCAGCCGCTGGACGGGGTTTGACTGCTTTATTTATGATTTCTGGCACTTTTCCTCTGTGGCTGCTCAGAATAGCTTCTGATCCTGCTCGCTCACAGACACAGTGAAATCGAATCTTCCTGTGCTCGCCCTGATCTAAGCAGTTTTGCTTATGTAAGCTTCCAGGCCCTCCAGAGGAACCAGGCGGTGAGTCTTGCACCAGCAGAGCCCTACAGAGATGTCAAATGTGCTTCCCTCGTGTGTACATCTTTAACTTGTGTGCTATCCTTCTGGTAAAGGCCATTTCTTTCCAGAAATTGTGTGGCAATTGATAGAAGCTGTATGCACACTCAGAAGGCCCAGACTCGGTCATTTTCTCTTCGCTAACCTCTTTGTACCCCTTTAAATGTTTTATTCCTCAATACTCAAACCAAGGTCTTGACTTACTCTATTCTTTGGAAATTTCATCTCTATCCCTCAGTGTCATAGGACTTCTGTTTGACTCTCTGTTGAACCGCCACATTTTGAAATGGCAATGGGCTCAAAGAAGTATTTGTTATGGTGATATGACATGCGTGTGTTAATCACTTTTCTTATTACTCTGACAAAATGCCTAATAAAACCAACTTAATGAAGGAAGGGAGTTGTTGAATGCATAGTCCACCATGACAGAAAGGGCATGGTGGCAAGAATATGAGGCAGTTATTGGGTCATATGGTGACTTCAGCATCCAGGAGAGAGATGAACGATGGTGTTCAGCTTGCTTTCTCCTTTTCATTCAGAGCAGGACCCCAGCCCAAGGGATGGTGCCACTGGGACCTCAACTAACCTAATCTAGGATCTCCCTCACAGAAAGGCCCAGAGGTCTGTTTCCATGGGGATTCTAAATCAATAATTTGACAATATATGAATGGATGTACATGAGCCTGTGTGTGTGTGTGTGTGTGTGTGTGTGTGTGTGTGTGTGTGTGTTTTACTTGAATGGTCTCTGAATTTAAAATCAAACATCTAAGTGAAAGGGTCAGTTCTTTTAAGTTCTAGCTGGTAATTTTAGTCAAGTCTTGGAGCTCAGTAAACATGTCCATATAAAAACTTTTACATGGATGTGCATGGAGGCAATTATCTCATAAAAACCCCCCAAACTGTATACTGCTCAAAAGTTGGTTAACTGTTACGTGGCTAAATGAATGCAATATATCCACATCGTGTAATATTACTCAGCCACCAAAAGGACAGTGCTGATTCACGTTCCAATATGGATAAACTCTGAAAACATGCTCAGTGAAAGAAGAACATGTCTATTAGTGTCTCTGGCTGCCACAGGGCAGCACCACAAACTGGGTGGCTTAAACTACCAAAGTATACTATCCCACAGTTTGAGAAGCTATGAACTCAAGATGAAGGTGTTGGCCAGATTGCTTCCTTCTGAGGCTGAGACTTCTTACGTCACTTCTCTCAGTTGCTGTCAATCTCTGGTGCTCCTTGCTTTGTCTTACACGCTGTCCCTTTCTGCCTCTGTATCTAGTTTTCCTCTTGGAGTACAAATATCAGTCATATGGACTATGGCTCAGCCTAGAGACCTCATCTTAAACTATCATTTCGTCTAGGACCTTATTTTCAAAGAAGGTCGTGTTCTGATGGTCTGGGTTGGGACTTCAGAGCATGGAGTTCTATAAATCACACATTATATGATTCTCTTTGTATAAAGTGTCCTAAATAGGTAAGTCCAGGAAGACAGAAAATAGATCCGTGGTTGCCAGAGGATGGGAGAAAGAAGGAATTGAGAGCAACTGTTCATGGATACAGTTTATTTTTGAAAATGTTCTGAATCACAACAACTCCGAGAATTCACTAAAATCCACCAAGCCATGCCCTTTGGATGGGTGAACTGCACGGTCTGTGCATCACACCTCCTTAAAACTGTTATTTTAGGCACAGCACTCATCACACTTTTACCACAGCAGGACCAGGACCCGCAGTGATGCCACAGGAGCAAGAATGTTTGAAAAACAGTGGCAAAGGCAAAAGCATCGTAGCCTCAGGTCTTTACTTTCTCAAAAACCTTTTGCATTTGCTGTGTGCATCCCACCCAGCTACGTGGTGGAGTATCTGTTCAGTCCAAACTTCCTCATGGAATAAAGAGGCTCCAGCTCTCCTTGGGAGCCAACTCCAACATCCGAAGTCTGATCACTCATGAGCTTCCCTGAGCTTCTGGCCAAATGTTTGTCTATACTGAGGGGTAGGGTAGGGTAGACATGTGTCTTTCCTCACAGGCCAAATACAATTTTATGGCTCTGTCAGGACTCCAGAGGATGACAAAATCCTTGCCTGGCCCCTGAGCTGCCACCATGCATCTTTGCTGGTGCCTAAACTGCGGGGAGTAGTTGTCAGAGCCCAATGTGCAGCTCTGGAAGGCACAATGGCTTACCTGCTCCGCTGCTAATAGCCATAGGAAGCCAAGGGGGTCCTCTCGTGACTGTGGCTTTGCCTGGCTGGCTGGGGTGAGCTGTCTGTTGTGGTTCCCTCAGCCTGTACCTGGGTGAGGTGTGAGGTGCATCCAGATGAGCAGGCTGCAGGTGAATAGCACAGCAGGTGAATCCAACCTGGTAAATCCTGTGGTTTACTCCATTGTGCTCTCTTGTTTGCCTGCTGCACCCTAACACTTGAGACCTGAGAAGCCAAACCTAAACCCTCCATCCTGCCTCACCAATGACTTGCTGTGTTTTTTGGTTGAGTTTATTAACCCATCTGGGCCTCAGTTTTTCCATCTCCACAAGTGCATAACGGTCCTTCTCACATAAGCTGTGACAAGAACGAAATGAGACTTGTCTGATGTGTAGTCACTCTTGGTTGTCCCTTCCCAGGAGGACAGTGAGGTCTGATTGGTGAGGTCCATCCTGTCTAGACTGAGAATGAAGAAAGCATAGACCATTTGAACCCCGAGTTCGGCTCTGTAATCGGCTTTGTAGACTGTCCACCCAAATCATCCTGTGCCACTGGGCTCAGTGTAAGGTGAAGAACAGTGGCATTGTGGGAAAGAAACAGCTTAGAAGCTGGATGGGGTTGGAGGCAAGGGTGGCAGATACCTCAGTCAGCCAAATGCTTGTAACTCAAGCATAGACCTGAGTTCCTTCCCTAACTCCTCCAATTTGTCCTCTAGCCTCCACATGCAACCACATGGCGTACAGGTGCCACGTGCACTTCTTCTTCTTCTTTTTTTTTTTTTTTAAAAAAAAAGCTAGGCATATTAGCATGCACTTGTAATCCCAGTGTTGGGGAGGCAGAGACAGAAGGATCCCTGGAGCTCACTGGCCAGCCCAGCATAGTTGATAAGCTCCAGGCCAATGAGAAGCAAACAAACAAGAGGCTGGAGGGACGCTCAGCACTTACTTAAAAGCCTTGCTGATCTTGCAGATGATCCAAGTTTGCAGTTGCTGTATTCCAGCCACAGGGGATTTGACATCTTCTTCTGGCCTCCAAAGGCACATATATACACACAGACACAGACACAGAAATAAAAACAGAAGGTAGCTCTTTCAAAAAGTACTTTGTTGCTGCTCTTTTGAGACAGGGTATCTTGTAGCACAGGCTAGCTTCCAACTCACCGTGTAACCAAACACCACCTTGAACCAATCCTGATGCCTCTGCCTCTCAGACATCAGAATGCGTGTCACATGTCTAGCTTCATCTTTCATATCTTGGCAGTGCTCAAAGCACTTGCCTTGCCATACAGATTAAAGAAGCCATCCCTCAGGGCATTGTGTCACACACCTGTAATTCCAACACTCAAGAGGCAGAGGCAGCAAAAGTAGTTTGAGGCTAGCCTGGGACACAGAGCAGTTTGGGGCCAGCCTGGGCTACAGAGCAAGACCTTGTCTAAAAAACCAAAGCAAACCAACAAACAAACAACAGCAACAAAATAAAAAACAGGGACAGGGAGAGCTGTCATGTGTAAAGAGGTTGGAGCTGAGTCTGGCACACAGTAAGCACTCAATAAATATTTGATTTTATCTTTGCTTATTCATTCAGTGGTTCACTGGGCAGCCACTCCTGGTGCATATATTTGCTGGTGCTAGAGACATAGTGAGCCAGACAGAGACCCTGAAGGCCATGGAACAGACAGACAAGAGCATAGTCCATCACCATTCAAGAGGACAGCAGACCAGAGAGCTGGGCGCTCTTGTGCAAAATTAAGGGAGGTGGATACTGTGGAAGCTGGAGGGGACAGCTCCCGTCTGAAGAAGCCTAGCAGAGGAGAATCTTCCCTGGGCCACACAGGATGTGTAGGAGTTTACTGCCAGTGAAGAAACCTGAGGAAAAGAGAGGCTGGGAGAGGAGAGAGCACATTCAGATAAACTTGGAGGCCACTGTTGCGGCCTTGCTGGGCCCACTCTGCCTATTCTAAAGCTGCAGTGAGCGTCTGTGGCTCACGCCACAGCTGTCTGACAGACTGACCTGGGACCAGGACAAAGTCCCCCAAGAATTTCTTTCAGCCAAAGATGGGGAGCTGGAGACAAATACCAAACAGTACTGTTCCCTCAGTGGAATGGAACCCCGTAGAGTGATAGCCACTCCTGAATGCACCCTGGTGTGTACTCACTTCTGACTACTTGATTGGCATTTCTGGCAATTATGGGTGTCCAGTCCATGGCCAGTATCAGGTTCCATGTTCAGGGTTCCACAGTTCTGGAGATGGCAAGGTCTCACACATGCTAGGCCTGCGCTCTACCAGACAATCTACACCCCAGGCTCTAGGCTTCACATTTGTGGAAAACAGTCCCAAGCAGTAGGAACTTGTGACGTTCAGGGGGTGATGATGGCTGACAGAGAGAGCACAGTGGGCCATTTTAATGTCACTGTAAGTAGCAGGGATTTCAAAGGTCCCCAACACAAAGAAATGATAAAATGTCTGAGGTGGCTAGGTGTGGTGGCTCACACCTTTAATCCTAGCACTCAGGCAGTTGGATCTCTCAGGCCTGCGTGGTCTACAGAATGAGTTCCAGAACAGCTAGAACTACACAGAGAAACCCTCTCTCAAAAAAAGAAAAAAAATTGTGTTGATTAAAAATAGATACAATTTTAAAAAAAGAATGTGCTATCTGAGGAAGTGTCAACACATATCTGTGAAAAGGAGAACATTTAAAATAGGGGAAGGCAGAGTTCATTTAGGGAAGGTTGGTTTCTGGTCCTGAGAATGTAGCTCAGTGGTAAAGAGCTTGCCTAACATGTGCAAGGTCCTAGGTTCAATACTCCAGCATGACAGAAAAAAATGTTCAGCCTAGCATCCAGCATCTTGACCTTCCGAAGCCTGGAGTACTCTACTGGGTGCCTGCCTCTTCTCCAGTCGCTGGGAGCTGTGGAAGTGTTTTCAGGAACTGGAGGAGTAGAAACTGGGTTCAAGTGAAGGGAAATGAGGAGGGGTGAGCCTGGAGTCGGGGCCCTGGAAGAGGCTGTTGGAGGAGTCTTGACCTAGCCTTACTCTGTTTGTTGTGAGCTCACTAAGTCCCGTCTGGATGCTGGGCTCCTCCTAGACTACCCCTAGTCTCTGGAGGGCCCTTTCTCACAAGCCCCTCCTGCCTTCCCATCCTTCCTTTCAGCCCTGCATCCAGCTTGGCCTCCAAACCTATTCTCACTCCTCCTATCTCCTCCCGTTATGTCTGCCTTCAAGATGCTCGCTGTACCCCCCTCTGTCTCTCGCCTGCTCTCTCCTGTGGTTAGCAGTGGGTACTCAGTGGAAAAAAAACAAAACAGAACAGCAAAACCCCTCTCCTTCCTGCAGGCTGGCTCCGAACCACCCATTGTCTTCTTTCTACTTTAAGTAAACAAAATTGAAGCAACCTTGGCCTTGGACATCAGTGTTGTCTCTAACGACTTTCCTTCAAAACCACAAATGCATTTTGTCTCGATTTGAGGTGGTTCTTGCCTCGTCTGGTCTGGGCAACCTCAGGGAGGGCATGAAGCAGCATCTGGCAGCCTGAAGATTTCACCGCAGATGCTGCGCTTTTGTGAAAAGCCAATGTCTCTGCAAGCCAGGCAAGAGGGTGAAGACAGCACAGGGCTGCAACCATCAGCCAAAGCTGAGTCCGGGGATGGAAGAAGGAAGACCCCGGGTCTGATGAGGAGGAGCAGGAGGCTTTCCTCCTGTCAAGGTTGTTCCAAATACCACCTGAGCTGTGCAACTCTGGGCAAGTGATTAACCCTCCTGCCTCAGTTTCCTCGTCTACAACGCCCAGGCTGTTGTGGGGAGTCAATAAGATGGCACCCAAGAAGAGACAACACACAGAACCCCGAGGAGTGAGCAGCAAGTGTGCACTGGCTTTGTCTCTTTAAAAACGTTCCCAGGCTGGGTTAGTTGGTAGGTGGCTTGCCTAGATTGCATGGAGCCCTGAGTCAATCTTCAGCAGCAAATAAAAAGAGTGGTGGCACATGCCTCAAATCTCAGCGCTCCAGAGCTAGAAGAAAGAAGATCGGGAGTTCAAGGACATTCTCAGCTACGTACTTAGTTTAGGGCCAGGGTGTAGCTCAGAGGGAGAACACTTGGCTTGTATATGTGAGGTCCTGGGGGTTCGGCCCCAGCATGGAAACAGCAAAGCACAATTTAATGTCATCCAATTCTTCCTTAAACAACTCAGTGTTTTAGCATATTGACAAGGCTGTAAAGCCGTCAATACCATTTGCAAATCTCTGTGTGTGCACGAAAGTATGCACCTCATGTATGCGTGTTTGTACATACAAGTACAGGACACAGTGTACCTGTGAAAGTAGGAGGACCACTTCTGATAACCAATTCTTTTTTTCTACTATGTGGGTTCTAGAGATCACACTTCGGCCTCAGGCTTGTCAGCACATGCCCTTACCTGCTGAGCCGTCTCACCGGCCCCCTAGAATAAAGACACCTTATACCTACCAGCACTCACTGCTCCAACTTCCTGCTCAAAAAACCATGGCTCTGCTTTCTAGAAGTCTCTATGGTTTGCCTGCATGTTTCATATCATAAAATGTGACTGTGACCTTTTTGTGTCTGGTTTTGTGTGTAGCATTTTCAAGGTTCATCCTTTTTGTAGCACAGGTCAGTCCTTCCTCTTTATGGCTGAGTAATATTTTATTGTGTGGACATACCACATTTCGTCTCTTTGACAGTTGATGGGCATTGGGTTATTTCCACTTTTTGACTGTTGTGAGCAGTGCCGTTAGGAACATTCAGGTGAGCAGATGCTTTTGCTCCTCTTGGATGTCTGCCTAGAAGTGCAGTTGCTGGTTTATATGGGGCTGCTATTTTAACTTCTGGAGGAACCGCTAGACTGTTTTCTAAAACAACCACACCAGCTTTTCTTGACTCTAGTTCTCCGAACCGTTTCCCTTGCCATGTATTCCACAGCCCCCGGGGAGTCATGACAGCATCAGGAAGGCAGATTTGCACCCAAAGTTCCAAGGCGGGTTAGAGACAGTTCCCGGACCTGGCTAAGAACTCTCGGCCTAGGTCCACCTTGCTGCCTCAGGCAGGTGGAGTTTTTGTTGTATCTCTGGAGAGGAGAGGTACCATTCCCTCTGCCCGGGGCAGCCCAGGACAAGACAGTGAACAGTGACAGCCCTGCCCCTATCTACCTCAGCAGATGCAGGCTGGCATGGTCTTTGAGTCTTAGGCCAAAGGAACAGGGGCAGTTATGATCTAGACATGGCTGTGCTGACCCAGGTGGGTAGCTAAAATTTCTAGCACAGAGGGGACCCTGGAAAGATCCTTCAAAGTCTGTACTTCTCCTACAGACCTGGAGGTCTGCCTTCCTAGAGGGATTCATTCCTTGCTCACTCAGATTTTCCCCTTATGACGTTCCTGCTCATCTCTTCTCCTGCCTGGACCACATGGGTCCATGGCCAAGATTCTAGACACCTCTGCATTGAGGTGAAATGACCTTAAACCCTGTAATCTTGATGGTGCTCACTCTTCTCACCTCTCATACTGTATATGGCTGTGAGAGAAGCAGGGGGTAGTGGTTGAGCCATGAAGTCGGCGGTCATGCAAGAGCTGGTGTGAAATGAGACTCCTGCTTCTTCATTAGCTCTGCAATCTTGGACAGCTTACCTTACCTCTCTGAACCTTTTTGATCCTCTGGGGAGTGAAGGTGCAGAGTGGAGTGTGATCGGGGCTGGAACAAAAGGATGCAGTAAAAGATAGCTGTGGTCATGACTGCTCTTACAGACTAAGGATTGCATGTTGATGCTATGTGTCCGGCATACAGCTGGTGTGTAATACACAAGAGCCATGGTTTTCATCGGCCTTGACCTTTACATGACTGATTAATACAAGGTTGAAGGCCTGAAAGAAACCTTGGCTGTGACCCAGAGCATCGATATGACCAAAAGATAAACGCAAAGTGGATGGGGCATGACAAGCCACGGGGTGGTAGAAATCTTGGGACAGAGCCAAGGGAATAGCCAGCCAAGTATGAACTGAGATCATGAAGCAGGAGAGCTTTGCATGAAGGCCACTGGGAGAGGCTCCAAGAGCTGCTGCGGTTTCACGAACCCAAATACCTGCTGTGGAAGCAGCCAGAGCTATTTAAAGGTCCAGAGACCAAGCAGCCACTTTGGAGATGCCATAAGCTTTCCTGGGAGAGGAACAGACTTTAGAAGCAAGAATCTCATGACCACCGTCAGCAAGCTTACTGTGAGCTATAAGTCAGGGAGCCTAAAGCCAATGCAGATCATGGCAGGCTTCTGGGAGGGGCTGGCTTCTCAGAATGGACAGAGTACATTGTAGAGGGCCCTCAGTCTGGGAGAGAGAGGGAAGCATATAGGTTGGACCTCAAAAGTTGCTTTAGGGGAAAGAGATGAATCTTGCTTTAAAAATTAATATGGGGTGAGGGGAGGGCTGGCAAGATGGTTCACTGCATAGGCCTGGAGACTGAAACTAAATGTGAGCCTCAGAACCCAAGTAGAAAGAGAGAGCTGACTCTAAAAATTTGTTCTCTCTCTCTCTCTCTCTCTCTCTCTCTCTCTCTCTCTCTCTCTCTCTCTCTCTCTCTCTCCCTCTTTCTCTCCCTCTCATACATTTAGAAGGAGTTACTGGGAAACAAACCCAGGGCATGCTAAATATATTGATACACATCTTTTTCTTATTCCAACAGATGTACTTTTATTGCAAGAATTTAGTGTGGAGGGGGAGATACTGAAACACAAGTAAGAAAAAGAGGAAGAGTAAGAACTTCTGTCAGCCCCACTCCCAAGAATAAACAGCACTCACATCCTGAGTGCTCACTTCACCTGTTTTTTATGCATGCTGCTACTGACGCTTGCATTTTTTTTAAGCAAAAATGGACTCCTGTAATACAAACTGCAGGTGACCTACTTTTTAGAATGTATCATGAACTGTGCTTCTCATCATTAAATGAGCTTCTTTGCCACTATTTAATGACTTTATAGTAACTCTCATATGAATGGAACATAATTTATTTAAGTAATTTTCTATTCTTGGATATTTAAGTGGTTTCTAATTTTTCACTATCATGAGCATCTTCCAAATGGTTATCCTTGCGGCTGAAACTCTGTGCACATCCTAATTATGTCCTTGGGATACATTTCTAGCAAAAGAGTCACTAGAATAAAGGGTATGCAGAGTCTAAAGGATGTTGATATATATTGTCAAATTGCTCCCCAGAAGGCTTGTACAGATTTATGCTGTTAGTGGCAAAATATGAGTTACCTATTTTTTTAGTATTTTTGTAATCATTGGTTATGTTTTGTTTTCCTTTATGAATTTAACAAAGACGAGAATTCAGGAACCTGAGTAATCAGACACATGAGATGAGAGTGAGAGTAAGGGGCTCTTTTACAGGTCTATTGTGGCAATCAAGCCACATAATGGATGTGATGTGTTTGGAAAGAAAACACGGTTTGCAGAAAGGAAGCTTTATGAAGGAAAGGTAGTTGGGGACCCAGCTAAACAAAGGGCTTTATTTTCCCCGTAAGTACAAAATTAGTATATATTTACAAAAATTGAGATAACCTGCAGGTCTGATGGCAAGAGGTGAAATCACTTCTTCACCCCCCAACAGTTCTCTTCCCAGAGGTCAGATGTATCTGCAGCTGATCTTCCCTTGTGCATATAAACTCTGTGTGTGCAACCGTGTGCATGTGTATGCATACAAATGTGTGCATACATTCAGCCATATCAGTTTTTGGTTTTTGGGGTTTATTTTTTGTTTTTTTGAGACAGGGTTTCTCTGCGTAGCTTTAGAGCCTATTCTGGAACTCGCTCTGTAGACCAGGCTGGCCTCGAACTCACAGAGATCCGCCTGCCTCTGCCTCCCGAGTGCTGGGATTAAAGGCATGCACCACCACCGCCCGGCCAGCCATATAATTTTTACAGATTTATTTATTTGTGTGAGTGTGCATATGCATGCAAAGGCTAGAAGAGAGTGTCAGATGTCCTCCTATCACTCTCCACTATTTCTTTGAGACAGGATCTCTTCCTGATCCTGAGGCTCTTGTTTTCTCAGCTAGGCTTCAGCCTGTCTTAACCTTCCTGAGCACAGGAGTTACAGGTGTGTGCAAGTTACTAAGTTTATTACATGGATGCTGGTATCCAAACTTTAGTCCTCATGATTACACAATAAGCACCCTTAACCACAGAATGGTCTCTTCAGCTCCAACCTATAGTATTTTGTTGCTGACGTGCATGTGTGTTCATGTGTGAGAATATGAACACATGGGTCCACAGTTTATATGTGGAAGTCGGAGAATAGCTTTGGGTGTTGGTCATGGAGTTCCACCTAACTCAGATCCTCACACTTGTGCAGCAAATGCTTTACCCACGGAGCCATCTTCACATCCTGTGTTGTTTTAAAAAATGGAAATTCATGTAGGATTTTATTTTCATCTCAGAACAAACAGCCACCTTATTCTTTGTAAGGTTGGCTTGGATTCTTTTGCTAGCTAAAGCATCATCCACTTATTCTTTTCCTGAACAGTGTGGTGACAACTCCCTCTCACACCCTTTTTCTTGCACGCTTGAACTGGTGTCTGTTGGCTCTCAAGTGGTGGAATGCTAGGTGGAAGCAGACAGTTACTCACCAAAGAGAAAACGTCAATGTGTCCCCAGCTCTGAAGTGTGTGGAGGGCTGGGGATCGCACACCTGGGATTTCTGGCTGTCCTTCAGTAGCCTAGCCAGGGTCAGAGCCAGCTGGACGCCCACTGACTCTTAACTACCAAGGTTCTGAAAAGTCTGCAATGAAGTATGGCTCTCTCTCCAGCACACTTCTTGCTGTCCTCTACTGTGAAGCAAACCACTGAGGAATCTTTCTCTTGTTAATTAACTGGGGCTTTATTAAACACCTTAGCAGCTAGCCAACTGCTCTGACCCAGCCATTCCTAGGAGACATTCTGATGAGGAATTTTGTGTTCTAATTTGTACTTCTTTAGTGACGGCTTTTGTGTCAGTGTGTGCATGTTTAATGTGTCGGTTCAATCTGGATCTGTAACCTCAAATGTTTATCAGGTTCTTACTCTCTGCTAGGTACCAGCCTAGGAATTTATGTCTAGGGTAATAATAAAAAGTGATGATAAAATGCTTATTACTCTGTTACTAATGAGAGCAAAAATTAGAAGGGAACTAAATGTCCAAATTTGGGCAATTATTAAATATATTCTTACGGGGGATGGAGAGATGACTCAGAATTTAAGAGCACTTACTGCTTTAGCAGAGGACCCAGGTTCGGTTCCCAGCATCCACATGGTGGCTCACAACCATCTGTAACTCCAGTTCCAGGGCATTTGACACCCACTTCTGAACTTCATTTGCACCAGATGTGTTCGTGGTTCACATACATACATACAGGCAAAACACTCACATAAAATTTTTATTTTTAAAATATTAAGTATGTTAAAATCATGTTTATAGTCAGGCAATGGTGAGCGGTGGCGCACACCTTCAATCCCAGCACTCAAGAGGCAGAGGTAGGAGGATCTCTGAGTTCAAGGCCAGCCTGGTTTATACAGTGAGTTCAAGGACAGCCAGGACAACACAGAGAAACCTTGTCTTGATAAACCAAAATCAACAACAAAAATCATGTTTATAAAAGAATATTTAATAACAGGGAGATTACTGCTATCCATTTATTTATTTTTGCTTATGGGTTTTGAGAATCCAAAGAGCACTGGGGAAGTGCTCTATCCTGAGGCTACACTGGGTGTGGTCCACGTGCCTGAAACCCCAGCACTGGCAGGGGGAGGGTGAGGAATTAAAGGTCATCCTTGGCTATATATTGAGTTCAAGGCCAGCCTGGGCTACATGCAATAAGAAAATAAAGAAAACAAATGAACAAATAAACAGGCACATCCCTAGTCTGCTGTTTCATAAATAAAGGCAGTCTGTGAGGTACACCGAGCATGGTCTTAGTTTGGTTTCCTATACTTGCAATCTCTGTTTCCAGCTTGCCCTGTAATCCCTGTCTCTAACCTCCACTATCTATAACGAAATCCACCAAGATCCAGTGTGGCTGGATTCTTCTTCATAGTGTAATCTAAACGTTCCGCAAAAAGAGCATAGCAACAGACTAAAGTCTTCCTTCTTCTTCTTCTTCTTCTTCTTCTTCTTCTTCTTCTTCTTCTTCTTCTTCTTCTTCTTCTTCTTCTTTTTAAAGTTTTGTTGAAAGGGCAAAGAAATCCATGAAGGTAGAAATTATCCAAATGACTAATAAACATGCGAAGTGCAAACTCATTAATTATTAAAAGGTAAACTAAAGCTGCACTGTGATGCTCTGTTTTAGCCTATCAACTTTAGAAGAGATCTGCTAGTGAACAGTATGTCCTGGCAGCAGTGTGGCGGGAGAGACACTGTGGCCTGCACATTTGAGGCTGACTGTGTCTGGTCTTTCTGAAGAGCTCTTTGGCTAGATGTCAAAACTCTTTAAACTATGCAATTTATCAATAAAGTGGATTTAAAGATCTGTTTCTATTCTTCAGCTATCTTAAGGAAATTAAGGAATTGTCTACAGGTGTATGACTGAGAAAAGCCTGTCACAGCACTTTTTTTTCCTTAAATACCGAAGTAAAAAATTGCTTAAGGCGGGCATGATGGCCTATGCCTGTAGGAGCAGCACTAGTGAGGCAGAGACAGGATGATCCAGTGCAAATTTGAGGCCAGCCTGGTCTACATGGTGAGTTAGCCAGTCAGGGCTACACAGAGACACCCTGCCTTGAAAGAAAATAACAACAGGGTGCTAGAGATGGCTCTGCAGCTAAGAGCACTTGCTGCTCTTGCAGAGGGCCCACTTTCTAGCACCCACATGGTGGTTCACAACAGTCTGTGACTCCAGTTTCAAGGATCTGGAGACCTCTTCCAGCCTACGTGGGCGCTAGACACCCAAGTGGTGCATAGACAGACATGCAGGCAGAACACCCAAACACATAAAATAAACTAAAAACATGTGTTTTAAAGGGTAAGGATGTTATGAATTATTGCACACAGGAGGGGGAGGGGGAGGGGGACCCGAGGGTATCCCGCACATGCAGGGAAACATGCTGGGCAGATGCAGTGGCAGGCTGGGCAGATGCATGACACATGGGCATGGTGGCAGCGGCCAGTAATTCACAACCCAGATGCTGCATCCATGTGGAGAGTTTGTTATAATAGAGAGATGAAGAGAAAGCTAGGAAAGAGAGAACCGGGGGGTGGGGGAGGTCCAGGGTGCACACCTTTTGGGAAGAAAAGCAGAAGAGAGAGGAAGGGGAGGAGTTTTTCCTTAGAATGAGGCTTTCATGTCAGGACAGGGTGGGATTTCAAGGGGCGGATCAGAAAACTAACAAAGGAAACAACAGCAAAGAATTGTTTAAAAGAATACCATAAAACTTTATTTATGAATGTAGAAGTGTGAGTAATATCTTGCTAAATTTTGAAATATGCATAGATACTTACATTTGGTCTGGTTCCTTTAAAAAGTTTTAAGTCAAACTGGCCTAGAAATTATAATTAAAAATTTGAAGAGCCAGGCAGATCTTTGTGAGTTCGAGGCTAGCCTGGTCTACAAAGCGAGTTCCAGGACAGGCTCCAAAAACTACACAGAAAAACCCTGTCTCGAAAAACAAAACAATACAACAACAACAAAAAAATATTGAGATGAAAAACTTCAGTCAACTGGCTAGCCAGAGGCTCTGAGTGTGGAGCAGGCTAGCCAGAGGCTCTGAGTGTGGAGCAGGCTAGCCAGAGGCTCTGAGTGTGGAGCAGGCTAGCCAGAGGCTCTGAGTGTGGAACAGGCTAGCCAGAGGCTCTGAGTGAGAGCAGGCTAGCCAGAGGCTCTGAGTGAGAGCAGGCTAGCCAGAGGCTCTGAGTGTGGAGCAGGCTAGCCAGAGGCTCTGAGTGTGGAGCAGGCTAGCCAGAGGCTGTCAGGAAGGGAGAAGGGAGCAAGCTAGCTAGAGATTCCAAGCATGGAGAAAGTGTCTGTAGCAGAAATGGGCTGCAGAAAGCTTCGGGACCACAGAGTCCTGCTCTCTTGGTCTATTGGGAATGGCTCCCTATCCTGCATCCCAGGGACCAGCAGGAGAGGAGGCTGGGAGGGGCCCAGATTGTGAGGACTGCATTGAGTCCAGAGGCTGGGCACGGGGCAGACTGACCTTAAGCTTATTCCTGGGAATGGCCTGTTCTCTCTTTCTAACTCTCCCCACTCCCTAACTTTGCACTTTTGCCATTAGAACCTCCTCATTTGTAGGGCTGGAGAGATAGTCTAGTGGTTAAGAGCACTTGTTCTCGCAGATAACCTGGGTTCGAATCTCAGCACCCATGTGGTGGCTCAGAACATCAACCGTCCCAGTCCTGGGGATTCACCATGCATAGGCTTGGTGCACATACACGCATGTAAGCAGAACATTCACACACATGAAGTAAACTAAGAAAATCTAAAAATTAAAACAAAAGAGCTTCTCATTTGAAAGCTGCTTTTTCTTATGCCAGAGCCTGAGCTGGAGGGTATCCTCTCCCTAAAATAGCCTCCTCTCTCTTTCCCCTTCCCCAGTGGGACCCATTTTTGCTCTGTGCTGTACATGTACACTTTGTCAGCCATTAATTATACTTCAACAGAGCCAAAGGACAAAGTACTTTCCCAGTGAGGCAGGTCTTGAACTTGACCCCTGTCCATCTGTACCCCTCAGCCTCTCAACCACTTTTTAACTTTCTCTAGTGTAAACCATGAGTATGAGTGAGTAAGTGAGTGCAGAGGGGTACAACCTGTGATTGGAGGGCAAGGACCCCTAAGTCACAGACAGGCAAAGAGCAGCAGTCTGTCAAAAAGAAGGGGGGCAGTCAGCAGGGAATCTGGGGTGGCACCTACAAAGTTCAGGGACTGACTCAGAGGTTGAAGGTCAAGTCAATTTCTGAGTGTCCCATCATTTTGAAGAGGGTAGGCACTTTGGGTTTTACCAGACTAAAGATTAATCATAAAATACTGGCTATCTGCTTAATTGGTGAAGGTTAAACTAGTTCGTTTACATAGCAGGTTTAGAATGAGGCCTGACCTGTTAGAGGTGTTCACTGTTTCAAATGAAGCTTATTTGGTGCTGACTAGCCATAGTGGAGAGGGGCTGGTATAATCCTCTGGTGAATGTGGATTTGGGTGGGTGATTGATGGCCTCAGGGTTGTATTCTCTCCCTAAAACAGCATCATACTTCCTGCCCCCCCCCCCCATGCCATCTAATCTTCCCTGCAGTGCCTGGAACCCCTGCCAATCTCTCTGCATTCTTTTGCAAGACTGTCTTCCTGAAACCTCCTGTCTCCTAACGATAGAGAGGCACATATGCTGCGGCTTATGCTTCTATTTAGAGCTGAGGATTGAAAAGGGTGTGCTTGCACATGTGGACAAGCGTTTGTGTACGCATTCGTGTGGGTTTGTGGTTGTGAACGCACACGTGCATGCATATGTGCTTGCAAAACCTGTATTGTTGTATGCTTACATTTGTATGTGTGCATATGATCCTCTGAATGACTGCCTGTGCATAAAGATGAGTTTGTGTTTAAAGTGTACATGCACACATGTTAACAAGCATATATGCCCGTGGTGGTGTGTATTTGTGCTTGTGGTGTAGCAGGGTACATTCATGTTCATCTAGAGTGGTGCCCAAATGCATATGTATGTGTTTGTGCATTAGAGTGCTTATGGTGTGAGTTTGCCTCCCTTCCTGCCCCAGGAGGCACCAAGGCAAGCGCAAACTGCAAGGAACAAAGGAATAATCTACATAATTTAGCCTTTGATCTCTGCCACCCCTGAGTCCTCTTTGCTCTGACTCCAGCTATCAAGCTGCTTTTCAGCCCACTAGACTGCACCTTTGAGCTTTGCCCTGTGGAAGCCTTGGCCTTTTCTTGCCAGCTTCTACGGCTAACAGGACCAAGGAAGGATGAGCATCCACTCAGCATGTATGGTAGATGAGGTGCCCATAGCAGGTTTCTTTTTCTTTCTTTTTGTTTTTGAGACAGGGTTTCTCTGTGTAGCTTTGCGCCTTTCCTGGAACTCACTTGGTAGCCCAGGCTGGCCTCGAACTCACAGAGATCCGCCTGGCTCTGCCTCCCGAGTGCTGGGATTAAAGTCGTGTGCCACCACCACCTGGCAGCAGGTTTCTTACATGCAAACCTTCAGTAAACCTGCAGAGTTGCTCTTGGTTGAGGTTTGAAGAAATTAATCAAGGAATAAAGCCATTTACCTCAGTGATGCATCAAGATTGAACTGTGAATGCCAAGCCCATTCTCTTTTTTTTAATGAATTTTTAAAAATTATTATTAAGAGATTTTCTATTCATTTTACATACCAACCACAGATTCCCCTGTCCTCCCTCTTCCCACCCCCCCAGCCTTCCCCCTCCCCAACTCACCTTCCATTCCCACCTCCTCTAAGTCAAGGTCTCCCATGGGGAGTCAGCAGAGCCTGGCACATTTAGTTGAGGCAGGTCCTAGCCCCTCCTCCCTGCACCAAGGCTGCACAAAGTGTCTCACCATAGGCACTAGGCTCCAAAAAGCCGGCTCACGCACTAGGGATGGGTCTCAATCCCACTGCCTGGGGGCCCCACAAACCGTTCAAGCTAAACAGCTGTCTCGCCTATCCAGTGGGCCTAGTCCAGTACCATGGGGGCTCCTCAGCTATTGATTGGTCCACAGTTCATGTGTCTCCACTCGTTTGGCTAGTTGTCTTTTTCCCATCATGGTCTCAATGTCCATTGCTCATACAATCCCTCCTTTCTCTCAGCAACTGGACTTCTGGAGCTCGGCCTGGCACCTGGCCGTGGATCTCTATATCTGCTTCCATCAGTCACTGGATGAGGGCTCTATGATGGTAGTTAGGTGCTGCAGGCCGCAGGAATATATCAGCTGGTTATGGCAAATTCACTACCTGGAGGGATCAGGGAATTCCTCCAGACCAAGGAGTTTTTAGTGTTATTTGGCTTGTTATATATCAGCTGTCTTCAGTTATGAAAGTCATGTGTATGTCTTCATAGTTTTCCCAATTGACTTTTCCCTGAGAAGGGCTAACAGTGTGGACTGATCACTCTCTGGACATACACATTCCAGGTATTTGGAGAACAGCCTCAGGAAAGGCTTTCTCTGGAATCAGGTATCTCCCTTGGCCACTTTCAAGGACTAACAGTAATAACAGTCCACATGCAAGTCTCCTGATTTAAGATAAATTCCACAAGGAGACACCGCCTAGGTCAGGTGGACATTAGGTAATAGCTTTATACAGTTTAGCTTGGACCCTCCTTTCTTACAGCCTTACTAACTTTATAGACCTCTAACTCCTTACCTAACCACTTCTAGGAATATTTAGATAACCTGCGCGGACAGCTATGCTCAGCCAGAACCCCAGTTCAAGCCTCCCTGTAATTATCATCATTGGCAACATCTGGCCAGGTCCATCCCCAGATGGAGGAAAGTACCTTATCAGAGATACCTCTGTACTCTCTAAGAACAGACTTAACCATCCAGGCTACCTGTTTGAGAAGGCCTGGCAGATGTGCCAATTAAGCTTTACTTCCTCCTTTCCCAAACCTTACCTCTAGTTCCAGACCTCCCTTTAACTATCACCAGAGGCATCTAGCTGTACACAGGTTGCCTAGCAATTGAGAACACTTTCCCCCACCCTGCAGAAAAACGGCAGATAGCTTGGACAGATATGAGCCACAGAAAAAAAGAAGACAGTTTTACTTTCTCTCATTGACCTAGCAACTTATAGATTCTTAATATTTTCTACTAATCACGTTTAAGACTATAGTTGAGCACATAAGAGCCCTCTTCTTAGATATTACCTGAATTTAGCCTTTAGTTAATTCATTTCCCCATTGGTCACTTCCCTTTGGGGTTGCAAATGATAATTAATAGTTACTGCCTCCCTATGTGATTCTTATCACCCCTCCATTTGACCCTGGAAGCCTGGCTTTGCACTGCTAAGGGATTATTGCTTCTAAGTGTATATATACCAGGACTTTCCAGGGCACGTGGGGGATGGAGAAGAGAAAAGAGTATGGAAGAACTAGACAGGTAAGAACTTGAGAGGAACAAACTGAGATGGGGAAGAACTAGATTGAAGCGCTGGAAGAGAGTACTGAGGAATGAGATGGAAGATGAGGAAGAGCCAGATGGGGAAGTACTAGCTGGGTAAGAACAAGCTGAAAAGGACCTAGATGAGGCAGAATTAAGATGAGAGTATTATGATAGAACTTAGATACGTGTAGAGAGAAATCAGGCAAGAAAGGAGCTAGGCACGAGAACAGAACTGAAGCTGTGTATAAAGGATGTTATGACAGAGGAATTAAAGCAAGTGGACTATAGAGCATGGTGTGCTGAGATTCTATTTCCTGAAACTAGCCCTTGCCATTAGTAGTTCTCTCTCCTGAGCCCCTGGGATGTATAATATTAAGGCTGGTCCCTCTAATATTATACAAGAGTTAGGGTATTCAGCCATCTGATCACCAGAGTAGGCCAGTTCAGGCACCCTCCCCACTATTGCCAGTAGTCTATGGTGGGGTCATCCTTGTGGATCCCTGGGAACCTCCCTAGCACTCTGTTTCTCCCTATTCCCATAATGTCTTCATTTATCATGGTATCTCTTTCCTTGCTCTCCCACTCTGTCCCTGTTTTAGTTCAAACCTCCAGTTCCCCTGTGTTCTCATCCCCCATCCCTTGCACTCCATTAACCCCCTCACCCCCAGTTTGCTCATATAGATCTTTTCTATTTCTCCTTCACTGGGCCATCCATACATCCTTCCTAGGGTTCTCCCTGCTAGCTAGTCTCCCTGGAGCTGTGGGTTGCAGTCTGTAAACCCGTGCTTTTACACTGCAGCCAAATGCAGTGACCAAGGGAAGAGATATCCCACGTTTGATGTGGGAGAAAAGAGGGTGTAAGTTGGGAATCAGTGGGGTCTCCAGAGGAGCACACTGAGGGTTCACAGGACTGAGAAGTTTCAGGTGTCTAAGTGGTCCACAGGTGCAATGGACAGAGCAGAGAAGAAAAAGCCTTACCTGTGATAACTCTGCAGAACCATGACTAAATCACATCAACACTAAGCCTCTGTTTCCTAATCTGTAAAATGTGTGTCACAATGTTTTCACAAGTTCATTTATACTGATGTTTGCTGATCTCTTACACAACTAATCAGTGCTATCTTGTGATAATTCTGTCAGATGTTTCCAATATTGTCTCTATTTCACACACAAGCTGAGGCTTGGAGAGGTTGCATTGGTCAACTTAGAAATAAAACAAAACACAAACCTGGACACTAACTCCGAAGCCTTCACTGGATCTTCTAGGGGTTTTTTGTTTTGTTTTTTTTGAGACAAGGTTTCCTCTATGTAACAGCTCCAGCTGTCCTGGAACTAGCTTTGTAGAACAGGCTGGCCTTGAACTCACAGAGATCTGCCTGCCTGTGCCTCTTGAGTGCTGGGATTAAAGGTGTGTGCCACCACCACCCGGCATGTATGCCTTTTAAATGTTTAAAAACTTTTAAATTATGTGTATGTGTTGTGATGTGTGTGGGGGTGGTGGTATGTGCAGGCAAGTGCAGGTGCCCACAGAGGCCAGAGGCATCGGATCCTCTGTAGCTGGAGTTACCGGTGTTTGTGAGCTGGTGAGCTGTCTGATGTGGGTCTGCAAATCAAACTTGGGTCTTCTGGAAGATCAATGAGGTCTCTTAACTGCTGAACAATCTCTCCAGCCTAGCCCAGTTTTAAAATTTAGAGGCTGTAAAATATCAGAAAAATTGGTAGATTTTTGTCTCCATTTGGGTTTTATTTCTGTGAAAAGACACCACGACCATGGCAACTCTTATAAAGGAAAATGTTTAGGGATGGCTTACAGTTCAGAGGTTTAGTCCATGTGGTAGTTTGAATTAGCCCCCATAACCTCATAAGGAGTTGCACTATTAGGAGGTATTGCCTTGTTGAAGTATGTATGTCCTTGTTGGAGGAAGTGTGTCACCGTATGGGTGGGCTTTGAGGTCTCCTATGCTCAAGCTACACTCAGTGTAGTAAATAGTTCACTCCCTATTGCCTGCAGACCAAGATGTAGGACTCTCAGCTCCTTTTCCAGCATAATGTCTACCTGCACACTGCTATGTCCTGCCATGATGATAATAGACTAAACCTCTGAAACTGTAAACTACTCCAATTAAATGTTTTCCTTTCTAAGAGTGATCATGGTCATGGTGTCTATTCATAGCAAACTGAAGCCCTAAGACAGTCTATTATCATGGCGGGAAGCATGGCAGCGTGCAGGCAGACATGGTGCTGGAGAGGTAATTGAGAGTTTTACATCTGGATCCATAGGGAGCAATGTTGTTGAAAGTTTCTCAGTCCCAGCTATCCCCGAGGTCCAGACAAATTTCTCCCACTTGAGGTCTTCCAGCTGCTTATAAAATAATTACACAGAAGCTTATATTAATTATAAGCTGTATGGTCTATGACTCTAGCTTATATTAGCTAGCTCTTTCAACTTAATTCAACCCATTCCTATTCATCTATGTCTTGCCACATGGCTTCATGGCTTACTGGTACTTTCACATCTTCCTTCTTGGGTGCCTGGATCACTCACGTCTCCCTCTCACTTGGCCTTTCTTCTCTCTTGGATTTCCTACCTGGCTGTAATCTTTCTTGCCATAGGCCAAAACAGCTTTATTTATTAGCTAATAGGAACAACACATATTCACAGCGTACAGAAAGACATCCCACAGCGCTTCCCCTTTTCTGTCTAATCAAAAAAGGAAGGTTTTAATTTTAATATAGTAAAATTACATATAACAAAACAGTTATCAAGCAAAAATTACAGTTATAATATTTAGTCTATTAGTATTTAGCAAAATTAAAGAAAATATTCTATCATCTATCCTATTTTTGTGAGTCTGAAGTTTTATATCTAATTTATCTTTTATCATAATTAAGGAAAACTATGATTATAACTAGTCTTATAATGTTATCTAACGAATAGGAAGTGTATTGTAAGCAACTTCCAAAATTCTAGAAATGACAGAGACATCTGGCTGCCTGGACAGTCATCCAAAGTTCCTCTGTAACACTGGGGCATCCATCATCAGACTTTTTAGTGAGGCAGGGAATTTTGAAGGATTATCTTGCCTATTGGCAAAGTTCATCAGTCTCTTCTCCCTGTGTCCTGCAGAATGTCTGGCAGTCTCCTCTGTGAAGTAGGAATCTGAAGGACCACCTTGCCTTGTTTCGGCAAAGTTCAGTGGTCACCTTCCTATGGGTCTTGCATGTCCAGTATATACAGCATCCTGTCAAGCAATTGAGGCAAGGGCATTTTTTTTTTTTTGTCCAGTGATTAATTTTTGCCACAAAGAAAGCAAACTCCATATAAGTTTTTCAATGCCCATCATCCTCTTTGAAGTAATTGGTGCTGCCAGGAGCAGATATGTCTCACTGTCCAAAAAAGTCTGTTATTTTTTAATAAAGATATATATATATATTTATTTTATGTATATGAGTGCGCATATACAATTTTATAGCAGAAGAGGGCATCAGTTTCCACTAGAGATGGTTGTGAGCCACTATGTGGTTGCTGGAAATTGAACTCAGGACCTCTGTAAGAGCAGCCAGCACTCTTAACCACTGAGCCATCTCTCCAGCCCTGAAAAGTCAAGTTCTTAAAACATTTTAAATGCCATATTCTGTAGGTCTTTGAAATGTTTGAAGATTACCTATCTATTTGAAATATATCTCTGTATAACTGTAAAACCTAACTAACATGACTATAAGTTTGACTATTAATTTGCATTTCTTACTATACATTACATTTTTAAGTGAATTGCATAAACATAATATCTTAAACAAGAGTAGAAATATACATATAGTATAAAGAAATTAACTTTAAATTTGTATCAGTAAACCAAAATCCATACCAATACAAAATACGTAAGATTGATAGTTGTCTTTTGGATTAAAGTAGATTTAATAATCTACCTTTTTTTCATCATTTCTATATCCTATCCCCCTTTCTTCTTTTAGAGAGAGATTGACTATGACTAATAATAATTTGTAACCAAGCCCCTAAACAAAGACAAACATCCATAATCCATTTTTGGGGAATGTGGACATAATTTTTTAGGCTACTTCCCACTGATTGGAGGCACTGTTAATCTTATGGGGACCCTGAGAAAATTTAGGATTATGGTCAAGTCCTGACTGGAGTAGTCTGAGAGCTAGATCATCTCAGCCAGCAGCCTTGAACCTGTTCTGGATGCAGAACTCAGAGGAAACTGCAACAGAGGCATTTTGAGATGCTGGATCATTCAGGCCATTTGTTTTCATTGGTGTCTGGTTTCCTTGTCCTGAAAATACATAAACTTTTAAAGGTAACATACATGTCTGCATTAATATAAGTACAGACTGTGCATTGTATGTAAGTCAGCCAAAGATAATTTCTTATGTGTGTGAACAGGTAAAGTATACATCATGCATCTTGCAGTTCTTCCAGGTTTATGTTTTTATGTCTGTAGTCAGGATTTCAGGGGGTCTCTTTTGATCATTTTTAATTTGAATGAATCTATAGCCTCTCATTTCCTGTGGAAACAAAAACATAACCTATCCCCAAAGTGCTATACCTTTTGACTTAAATTTTGGAGTCAAGATATTTTAAAATAAGTAGATTGGTTTAATTCAGCAGCTTTTATAATCAAATATCTCATAGCAGTCAAAAATTTGAGACAACTGGGGGCTGGAGAAATGGCTCGGCAGTTGGGAGGACTGGTACTCCTCCAGAGGACCCGGGTTCAGTTCCCAGCACCCACATGGCAGCTCACAACTGCCTGTGACTCCAGTTCCAGGGGACCCAACACCCTCACACAGATATACATGCAGGCAAAACACCAATGCACATAAAATGAAAATAAATAAAAATTAAAAAACATTTGAGACAACATAATAACATTTATAATCTAGACTTTCTGTTCATTTTCATCCTCATGTGGCTCATTTTCTTTGTATTATTTTATTCCCCTTTCTATGGATTTATTTTATTACTTTAAAACTATATTTTTTATGACTGTCTATATCTTTTCTTTATTCTCCCAAACCTATGCATATTTTTAAATACATTGTAACCCATTTAGAGCTTTTTTAAAATCTGAATCTGTTCTTATTGTTTATCTGTAATCATTTTCTGACCATTGCTTTAAACTGCAGCATGTTTAGAACCTAAGTGGCAGCCCTAGCTGCTGGCTCCATCCTGATTGGCTTTTCAACATGGCATAGGTACCAAGGAGTCATGCTTATCTCTCCAGTTTTTGGAAGCAGTATTAAGTAGTATGCCTGTATTTTTAAGCCCGTGTCTGTGATCCCAAGCCTGCAAGCAGTGGCTGGGAGAAGCCTCTTTGTATTGCTGCCTGTGAGAAACTGCAGGAGCCCACCATGTTGTCACTGAAGCCCGCTGTGACCAGGGGACACAACGCTGTATTGTGGCCAGTAATGAGAGACATGAACTAGAAAGCTATTTTAAGCTCCATTTTAGAATCTCTTTTAAAATTTTCTCAGGTTTTAGGTGGAAACTTGTGCCCCACGTTAGGTGCCAATTGTTGTCAAAAGTATCTAGGTCCCACCAGGCCCTAAGGTCCAGACAAATTTCTCCCACTTGAGGTCTTCCAGCTGCTTATAAAATAATTACACAGAAGCTTATATTAATTATAAGCTGTATGGTCTATGACTCTAGCTTATATTAGCTAGCTCTTTCAACTTAATTCAACCCATTCCTATTCATCTATGTCTTGCCACGTGGCTTCATGGCTTACTGGTACTTTCACATCTTCCTACTTGGGTGACTGGATCACTCACATCTCCCTCTCACTTGGCCTTTCTTCTCTCTTGGATTTCCTACCTGGCTGTAATCTTTCTTGCCATAGGCCAAAACAGCTTTATTTATTAGCCAATGGGAATAACACATATTCACAGTGTACAGAAAAACATCCCACAGCACAGCAGGAACAGACAGTGAGCCACTAGACCTGGCTTGAACTTTTGAAACCTCAAAGCCCACCCCTAGTGACACATCCACTCCAACAGGGCCATACCCCTAATAGTGCCACACGCTATGAGTCTATGGGGGCCATTTTCATTCAGACCACCACAGTATTAATAATAGCAGGTGGATAATGGTGAAAATGTTATATTGATGATTGAGGGTGTTATTTATTCATCAGGTGGCAAAATTAAGATAAATTACACACTTTTAGTAATTATTTATATGTTTGTTTATTTTTATTTATTTATTTATTTTTGAGACAGGGTCTAATGTAGCTTAGGTTGGCCTCAAACTGACTATGTAGCTGAGGACAATCTTGAACTTCTGATCCTTTTCTTTCTACTTCTCAAGTGTGGGGATCAGATGTGTACTACCATGCTTGATTGGTGTAATACTAGAGGTCAAATCCAGGACTTTATGAATGCTAGACAAGTACTCTACCAACTGGGCTACATTCCCAGGCATAGTGCTTGCTTTTAGAACAAGAAACGCTATCCCCAGAGAGGATAGTGGCATATGCTATTGGTTCCCTAAGAGAGCCAGAGCAGTCTCAAAACCCAGCCACACTTCTCAGCTGTGTGGCTTTGAGAGACCTACTTCACAGGGCCTCATTTCCTTATTTCTAATACCAGGGTAAGAATAGCCTCCCTTGCAGGGTGGTGGTGTTGCATGCCTTTTATCCCAGCGGGACGCAGAGGCAGGCAGATCTCTGTGAGTTCAAGGGCATCCTGGTCTACAGAGTGAGTTCCAGGACAGACAAGACTACAAAGAGAAACCCTGTCTCAACCCACACACACGTCAAAAAAAAAAAAAAAAAAAAAAAAAAGCCTTACGTAGTTCCTCAAAAGACAGTCACGCAGTTACTATATGACCTAGCAATGCCACTTGTAGGGGTTCACCCAGGGGAACTGAAAACACATAAACAGTGCTGGCCACATGAGAACGTGAGCTGAAATCTCTCTGTAGTATTTATTATTCACAACAGCCCCACAGCAAGAGCAGTCCAAGCCTCTCCCAATCAATGAATGGATGAACAAAATGTAGACTGTTCATAAAATAGAATATTATCCCATCATAAACGAATGAAGTGTTGTGGAAACCACAGTGAGACACTGCTGTGTATGTCCTGGGGTGGGGAACAGGCACTGGGGAGATGGCTCAGGGGTTAAGGGCATTTATTGCATTTGCAGAGGACCCAGTTTGGTTCCCAGAACCCATGTGGTGTCCCACAACCATCCATGACTCCAGTTATAGAGGATCTAATGCTTTCTTCTGACCTCCATGGGCATCAGGCATGCATGTGGTACATACACATACAGGCAAATATATACATATACACAAATATATATATACACATACATACACATATATACATATTCACTCATACACATGTAAAATGAAATAAATTTTTAAAAATTTAACAAATGGAAAATAGGGCTGGTGAGATGGCTCAGTGTGTAAAGTTGCTCCATGTGAAGCCTGATGACTTGAATTCAATACTTCTGTCTTAGTTAGGGTTTTTATTGCTGTGAAGAGACACCATGACTATGGCAACTCTTAGAAAGGAAAACATTTAATTGGAGTGAATTACATTTTCAGAGGTTTAGTCCATTATCATCATGGTGGGACATGGTGGCATGCAGGCAGACATGGTGCTGGAGAAGGAGCTGAGAGTCCTACATCTTGATCCTCAGGCAACAGGAAGTAAACTGGGATGCTGGGCATAGCTTGAGCATATATGAGACCTCAAAGCCTGCTTCCACAGTGACACACTTCCTCCGCCAAGGCCATATCTACTTCAACAAGACCACACCTCCTAATAATGCCACTTCCTGTGAGATTGTGGGGGCCAATTACAGCCAAACTACCACAATCTGGGACCTACATGGTGGAAGAAAAGAACTGACTCCTGAAAGTTTTCTTCTGACTTCCATATGTGTGCTGTGACATGTCTCCCTAACACATACACATAAAATAAATAAAAGTGCAGCTTAAAATTTTTTTTTTTTTTTTTTTTTTTTTTTTTTTTTTGTTTTTCGAGACAGGGTTTCTCTGTGTAGCTTTGCGCCTTTCCTGGAACTCACTTGGTAGCCCAGGCTGGCCTCGAACTCACAGAGATCCGCCTGGCTCTGCCTCCCGAGTGCTGGGATTAAAGGCGTGCGCCACCACCGCCCGGCGCTTAAAATTTTTAAATAGAAAATAGCAGTGATGATGTGGGGACTACTGAGCCCTTACTTGATGCTGGTAGAAATACAATGTGGTAAGGCCACTGAGAACAGCTGTGGCAACACATTCAAGAAGGTAACTGGAGCTACCACATGACCCAGGGACTCCAGAAGAATTAGAGGCGGAATATGAACCATTATTCACAGCAGTATTATTTATAAGAGCTGAAAGGTAAAAAAGTCCCAAATATCTGTCAACAGATTAATGGAGATGCAAAATGTGGTCTATGCATGCCATGGAATATGGAATGTGAGTTTGACACATGCCTCAACACAAATGAGCCCAGAGAACATTATGTTAAGGGAAAATAAGCCAGTGTAAATGAAATATATGACTCCACTTGATGAAGAGACAAAAAATATGATAGAAGTTTCCAAGAGCAGAGGAGAGAGAAGAAGAGGGAGTCTCTGTTTAATTGGCACAGAATTAATATTGGAGACTTTTTAAAAAAAAGTTTTAGGTATTGCTGTGGTTTGGGTAACTGTCCCTCACATGCCCACATATTAAAAGCATAGAATAGGGATGTGGGTTTGCTACTGGAAGATGCTGGGAGCTTTAGGAGGAGCCTTGTGGGAGGTCCTTAGGTCACTGAGAACATGCCTGTGAATGAGGATTGTGGGACTGGCCACTATTCCTTTCTCTTTGTTCCTGGCTCATGATGTAAGTAGTCAAATACTCTACCATGATGCATATGGCCTTACTACCATCTCAGAACAGCGGGGCTGCTAGATTCTGAGCCAGGACCTCCAAAACTGAGACAATAAACCTTTCCTCTCGATGCCACTGAATAATATGTTTATAAATAATTAAAATGATAATTACTTTACATAGTTTATTACAATAAAGAAAAGAAGGGGCTGGGAGATTGTTCAGTCCATAAAGTGCTTGCTCTGCAGGCACGAAGACCTGAGCTTACCATCACTCAGTTAAAAAGCTGGGCATAGAGACACACTTGTCATCCCAGTGTTGGGGAAGCAGAGCTAGAAGGGTCCCTGGGGCTCACCAGCCAGCGAAAGCTAGCTGAATCAGTCAGCTTCAGGTTAATTGAGAGGCCTGTATCAAAAACTGAAGTGGAGCTGGGTGTGGTGGCACATGCCTTTGATCCCAGCACTTGGGAGGCAGAGGCAGGCAGATTTCTCTGAGTTCAAGGCAAGCCTGGTCTACAGAGCGAGTTCTGGGACAGCCAGGGCTACATAGAGAAACCCTGTCTCGAAACCTACCCCCCAAAAGAAATTGAAATGGAGAAGGTGGTGGAGAAAGATACCTAACATACATGCACATACATGTACTCATATCCAAAGAAATATGTGCATGCACATGAACATGTACACACACAAACACATCTACCCAAAGGCAAATTAATTAATTCATTAATTTAAAAAACAAAGAATGTAAGCTAGGCATGGTGGCTCATGTCTGCAAATCCAGCATTTGGGAGGCTGAGACAGGAGGAACGCCAATAGTTTCAAAACAGTGAGTTCCGTAT
This sequence comes from Peromyscus eremicus, assembly GCF_949786415.1. Taxonomy (NCBI): domain Eukaryota; kingdom Metazoa; phylum Chordata; class Mammalia; order Rodentia; family Cricetidae; genus Peromyscus; species Peromyscus eremicus. The sequence continues at coordinate 11,522,757 of NC_081419.1, read as the reverse complement.
TAGCCTGTGATAGCTGTGAGTGAGATCTTTTCCCAAAGACCCCAACCAGACAAAAAACAAACAAACAAACAAACAAACAAACAGGACCTGATGGATGGGGTGTAGCTTAGCTGGTAGATGCTTGCCTAGCATGCTCCCAGCCTTGGATTAGATTCCTAACACCGCATAAATCTAGGCATGATGGCACATGCCTGCAATCCCAGTACATGAATGACGAGGCAGAAGGACCAGAAGTTAAGGTCATCCTTGCATATTGAGTTTGAGGTCAGCCTTGGCTGCATGAGATCCTGTCTCAAAAAACAAACAAACAAACAAACAAACCAAAGCCAAGTTTCAAATATTTATGGAGTGTGAAGGGCCTGGTTAGTGTCTCTGGACCACTCCTTCACAAGGGAGGATGGGGGGATCTTGATTGACAATCTTTCTAAGACTATAAATGTAGAGGAATGAGAGATGATACCCAAGGAAAATCCTGAAGCAAGATGAGGAGTTCTTAGCAGCAAAATCCATCCATGTTGCTGCAAATGCCCTCACAGAGGTTCCTGGGAGTATCAGAGATGCTGTGCTCCCACAGTGAGTGCGCAGAGACTGAGGTCCCAGTTTCCAGCTTTCTCTGCCAGAAGCTTTAGATTTATATGGTCTTTGCTTTACGGGTTTGGAAAGTTTGAAAAAGGCAGCAGATGCCACATTAAGGGATCTGCACTTTGTTTGGAGAAGCAAGCATGGCACCCTCCTCCCAAGCTGCCTAGCTGGGTGGACATGGGCCACTTACCCAACATCTCCAGGCTTCAGCTTCTGTATATAAAAATGGAGCACATTTTGGGTTGTCCTGGGATTTAAATGAGATATTTTCAAAGTCCCTAGAATGGTGATAAATGCTCAGTAAACCATAGCAGTTATTATATATATGATGAGGTTTAAAAGCTCAACCTTGCCGACTGAGGGAAGATCGATAGGGATCACAAAGGCCATAGCACTTTGCACACAGGAAGAAAAAAAGCTGTGTCTCATAGATGCTTTCCTGGTTGCGATCACTGCTGGTGATAAGGCTCGTCTACACTAGCACTACCATTTTTTATGGAAGTAAGAGATGTTAGATGTGCACATTTGTGATAAGATTAAAGCCTGCTCCAGAAACATCAAGGACATGAGAAGGATGAGTCTTAAAACTGAGGATATGAAATATTGATAATTTACCGTTTCAAATAATTAAGAAACATTCTCCTACAGTCTATTACCAATTTCCCAAAACTTAGAACACGATATTGCTTACTTAATGCTAAAAAGACACAGAGGATAATTTGATACTTCCTTGAAGCCTTAGAATTTCCTTGATGGCAAGGTCAGAGTTTTGAAATACACTTTTGGATCTCTAGCTGAATGGTTCCCAACCCTGGCTACACATTAGCATCCACTTGGGAGCTTTTTAAAAATGCTGCTGCCTGGGTCCCATTTCAGGCCAATTAAATCTGAGTCTCCGGGGGAGGAGCCTGAGTGCTGGAATTTTTTAAGCTCCCCTGGGTAATTCGGATACAGAGTGTTTGAGAACCGTGTCTCTTAGCATGGGGCCTAATTTTCAGAGGGTGCCAAATGAGTGCAGAGGTGAGACCAAGGATGTCCGCAGAGATTTGGCCACGGAGGGCATGGTAAGCCACAGAATGGAAGCATGACATCATCTTTTCTAAAGCTCTGAATGAAGTACTTACTCCAGTGAAAGTTCACATTTGAATGACTGTTCTGGTGTTCTTCAGAGTTGAACTGAAGCTGGTAAAATTGGAGAAGCAGAACTTAGGGTGGAGGCCAAGTTGTATCAGTTGTCTTTGCCATGTAACAAAACAACCCTCAAACCTAGGTGCTTAACGCAATGCTTTATTGTGTCTGGGGATTTTGTGTGTTGGCTGGGCAGTTCTTTGTGAGGCTTTCCTATGCTCCTTCAACCAGCTCTGGCAGGTTGGCTGGGATCTGGAATAGTGTGTTCTCTGTTTCTCTCTGAATGGTCTATCACTTTTCAGGCTCATCTCGGGGCAGTGTTCCATGAAGGTAGGTAACAATCTGCAAGGTCTCCTCAGGCCCACACGTTAGCAGTCATAAAATAGCCACTTGTGTCTCCTTCTGTTGTCTTCACTCAGCCAGTCAGTCAGGTCATGCATTCAACAGGTGGCTATTACATAGTCCTGCCTAGCAGACACTCCTCTAGGCACTGGGGAGAAAGTTGGGATGGACATCGATAGAACAAGACTTTTGTGGGGCTAACAGATCTAGGGGCTTGTGGAAGCACGCAATAAAAAGCAAATAAATGCATCACATAAAGTACAATTCATAATTGCTTATGAAGGAACAGGAAGCACATAAGGGACCAGAGAGGTTTGTTTCAGGTGTGGCATTTATATTCAAAGGAGGGAGGGCTCTGAATAAATAAAAGCAGAGCAGAAGTCTGAATGGAGTGAGGGAGGGAGAGAGTCAAGTATGTTTGGAGGTGGAAAGGAAAATGTTCTGGGCAGAGAGAAGAAGTTCAAAGGCCATCTTCTGTTTGAGAAATAGCAAGGAGTCATGTGTAGTCAGGGTACAGGGGAGAGAGAAAGTGAAAGATGATGAGGTGGGAGGGCAGGAGTCAGAGTGTGTGGACTTTGCAAACCATAATAATGAGTCTGAATTTTATTTCAAGTGTACAGAGAGCCAGTGGCAGGTGTGTGCAAGTCTGACCTTGATCTTGTGTTTCAAAGGTTCATTCTAGATGCTGGGATGATACAGATTGAAAGCAGGGGACCAATTACGAGGTTGTTGCTTGGATAACATTTGTAGTAGGGGAAGTGGTGAACAAAGGTCAGGTTCTGGGTGTACTCTGAGGGCAGAGGGAACAAAACTTCCTGAATTGCTGTGTGTGGTATGGAGAGGTGAGACTAGGCGAGATGAAGGCGTAGCACCTGGATGAAATGTGGAGCTCTTTACTGAGGTTCAGGTGGTGGCAGAGAGGGTAGGTAAGAAAGGGGTACCCAAGTTTGGCTTTGGACATAGTAAATGTGAGATACCTGTTAGTGCTCCAAAGCAGGAAGCAGCAGGTCATGGAGCAGAAGTTATGTTGGGTGTGTGGACAGAAATTTGAGTGTTGGGGGAGAGAGCTGACTTAGCAGTAAAGAGACAATACTGCTATAGTGGAGGACGGGAATTCTATCCCCAGCATCCACACTGGGCAGTTCACAGTCACTTTTAATTCCAGCTCCAGGATGATTAGATGATCTTGGCCTCTGTGGGCACTGCGCTCACATTTACACACACACACACACACACACACACACACACACACACACACAATTTAAAATGATAAAATAAAATTTAAAAAAGAAAGCTGAGTGGCTTAGTGGTTAAAAGCACTTGTTACTCTAGCACAAGGCTGGGGTTCTGTTCCTAGCACCCACATGGCAGTTCACAGTCATCTCTTAACTCCAGTTTCAAAGGCTCTAACGTCCTCTACTGGCCTCTGCAGGCGTTGCATGCATAGGGTGTGCAGACATACTTAGAGGCAAAGTACTCATACATATAAAATAATTTGTTTTTTTAAGACAGGTTTTTTTTGTATAGCCCTGCCTGTCCTGGAACTTATTTTGTAGACTAGGCTGGCCTTGAACTCAGAGATCTATTGGCCTCTGCCTCCCAAGTGCTGAGATTAAAGGTGTGTGCCACCACTGCCCGGCCAAAACAAATTTTTTAATAAAAAGGAAATTTGAGTGTAATCAACAATTATATCAAGTCATAGACAAAATAGACGACTCAGAAAGGACTTTGATAGTGGGGGGAAAATCCCCTAAGCCTGCTCTTGGGTTATTTCAATATGCAGAGGTGGGGACGGGAGATCTGGCCCAGGCTAAGGAGTGGCCTGCAAGGTGGAAAGTCTGAGGGGGCAGGGGTTGCATTGAGTCCTGGAAGTAAGAGTTTCCAAAAGAGAACAGGTGAGACTGATGGCATTGAATACTGCTGAGGAGCCAGGTAAACTGAGGCAGAGACAGAACTGGCCATTTCAAAATGGCAATGTGGATGGAATTCATATGATTAAATGGAGCAAAATAGATTGAGAGAATAAGGTAACTGCAGAGAAATGAGTCTGTGTAAGTATTTGTGCTTAGAAAGCACAGAATGGCCGGGCGGTGGTGGCGCATGCTTTTAATCCCAGCATTTGGGAGGCAGAGCCAGGTGGATCTCTGTGAGTTCGAGGCCAGCCTGGTCTACAGAGTGAGTTCCAGGACAGGCACCAAAACTACACAGAGAAACCTTGTCTCAAAAAAACAAAAACAAACAAAAAAGAAAGAAAGAAAGAAAGAAAGAAAGAAAGAAAGAAAGAAAGAAAGAAAGAAAGAAAGAACAGAACGATTTGGGTTGGGGATGTAGCTCAGTTAGTTGGTTGGGCACTTGCCTAGCATGCGTGATTGGTTTAATCCAATATTACATAAGCTGGGCATGGCAGCATACTCCTGTAATCCCAGCACTCAGGAGACAGGGAGGCCAGTTTGGGATACATGAGACCCTGTCTCAAAAAATAAAAGGAAGGAAGGAGAAGAGAGTATTTGTACATTGGCAGAAATAATTTACTAGAAAGAGAAAATTATGGATTACAGATATAGCTTAGTGGTAGAGTACTTGCCTAGGTTTAATCTTCTTAATTAATAAATAAATACTAAAGGAAAAAAAGGATAGATAAAATTACCAATGATACAGGATGAGGATGGATAACTGCAGGAATTATGGGCCTGGACTCAGGGACAGGGTAGCAGCCCGCCTTAGGTAGCAGTGGGAACAGAGCTCCCATTGTCTGTAAATGGAGGCCAAGCTCAGGTGAATGCAGTCACTTCTAGGCTTAAAGCATGGAGACCCATCTCTTATCAGCATGCTCCCCTAGCACCTGCTCTGTGCCAGGCAGAAGGGTTCGTAGACAACTCACCTAGTGTCCCTGACTGTTTGGGAGGCAGACCTGTAAACTGACAATTCTAGTACAATGTGCCAAACACAAATGTTTGGAGGAGTGTTTTGAGGAGAGAGAACATGAGTAAGAGCCTGAAGTCAGAGAAGGCTGCGCAGAAGTGACATTGGAACGAGGCTCCAGGCAGGATCAATTCACACCCTGCTTCCTGGAGGACAAGGTTATCCGAGGTGGAAGGAGAGCGTGTGAACACCTAAGAGACGAGAAGATTCGCTGAACCTGTGTCTTTTCTTCTTGGTCCCTTCTTCCCGTTTCCCAAGCTGTCATCTCTCAGGCTTCCTTAGTTCAAGAGGATTTTTTTTCCTTTTGGAAAGTTTAATAAACTTCCGTTCAGCATGTACTGAGTCATGACAAAGGTGTGTTTCACACTTAAACAAATGTCTCAGATGTTATTTTTTGCACTTGAAGAACGAGCTATTTTTAAAGAAACTCAAACTCGTTGGAACTCAGCAAGGGCAATTTCTGTGACCTGTTTTGAAGAAGTGAGCTTTGCAAAGGAGCATAGTGTCCAGGAGTTGGCAGGACCAGAGGACCTGGCAATGTTTTCCCTTAAATGTTGCAGAGAGTCACTGAGCGGCTTCACCTTTCTGAGTCGCTCGTTTGATCTTGCCTATCTGGTCTTCTGGAAAATTCCCAGGGAGTGCACAACAATTAGCCAATATCAGAATGAGGGGAGCTGAGGGCACGCTTTCTCAGGGGTAGACCAAGACAATGCCAGAGGAGATGGAGAGAAAGGGAGGGACTTGAGAGATGTACATAGTGCTCAGTGGTTCAGCACTTGTCTAGCATACCCTGTTCTGGAGAAAAAAACGTATTAAGTCATGGAGAAAAAGCATGTCTCTAGCTTTCTGAACAGATGAAGATAGGTTTCTTCTGTATCCCAGAATTTGATAAATATTTATATGTATAATTTAGCTATTATTTGGCTTAAAAGGGCTTATTGGGAAATGTTATAATTTTTACTATTTTTTTTCTGTTTTGAGTTTTTCAAGATAGGGCTTCCCTGTGTTGTTTTGGTGCCTGTTCTGGATCTCGCTCTATAGACCAGACTGACCTCGAACTCACAGAGATCCACCTGGCTCTGCCTCTCGAGTGCTGGGATTAAAGCTGTATGCCACCACTGCCCAACCATTTTTACTATTTTCTACAGAGAAAATATTTTCCAGTTTCAAATAACCCTGGACTTTTATAACCTGTTTTTATGTTAAAAAAGTCTGTAATATAAAGAGAGAGAGAGAGAGAGAGAGAGAGAGAGAGAGAGAGCGCATATCTCAATTGTTATGCCTGTCTGTGGGGCTTGTCTCCTTCCTGCCTGGGCATCATTACAGTCCCCCATTTGAGTTTTTGAATCTAGGCCAGCTGGTGACTGCTTAGACCACCTGAGCATAAAAGAGATGCTGGGTCAGTCCCAGGTTCATTTTTTTTATGACTTTCCATATTTATTGCTGTGAGAAGCCCCAGATATCAGGAAGGGTCAGGCAAAAGTCATGCAATTTCAGCTGTATTCACTGAAAACATAGCACATTCTCTCTCTCTCTCTCTCTCTCTCTCTCTCTCTCTCTCTCTCTCTCACACACACACACACACACACACACACACACACACACACACATTTATCTTGTTTTTATTTCTATGTTGAGTGTGGATATGAATGCACAGAGGCCAAAAGAAAGCATTAGATTCCCTGGAACTGGAATTACAGTTGTGAGCTGTCATGTGGGTTCTAGGACCTGAACCTAGGTCCTTTGCATGCACACCAAGTGCTCTTAACCCCTGAGTCATTTTCCAGCCCCTCAAAATGTAATTTTTAGCCGGGCAGTGGTGTCACATGCCTTTAATCCCAGCACTCCTGAGGCAGAGGCAGGCAGATCTCTATGAGTTTGAGGGCAGCCTGGTCCACAGAGCTGGATAGCCAGGACTACATAAAGAAACCTTGTTTCAAAACAAAACAAAACAACAACAGCAACAAAACAATTTAACTTTCTTTTCTTTTAAAAGGAAAACTTTAAGGGACTTGCAAAATGGCTCAGTAGGTAAAGGTGTTCATTGTCAAGCCTGACGACCTGAGTTTGAGGATCCACGTGGTTGAAAGGGAACTGATTCACAAAAAAGTTGTCCTCTGACCTTCATATTGCATGATCAGACACACAATAAACCAGCAAAGCAAAGCAAACCTCTCCAGTTTTGTTAAATTTCCAAGACAGAACTTTCCTATTTAGTGGCACTCAGTGTAGAAGCCCAGTCTTGCGGCCCTTGTTTGTATGAAGAGGCTGCTGTGTTTCTCAGAGAATCTAAGAACATCTGTAGACAGTCAGTGATGGGATGAGGTACAGGAAAACTCTCTGTAAACTACAGGGCATTGAATAAAAGACCATTGTTATTATTAGGATTCTTCTCCCATAAATACTTAAGCTCCCTACCCCCACAAGCTGTTTTTTGCAATGTGTGGATGAAATCCAGCTCTTGTTGCTTGCTAGGTAAGGACTCTAGCACTGAGCCATTCACCCCAAACCCTTAAATGCAATAATAAACTTTTACATAACAAGTTGGAGCCTTAAAAACACCCAGTTCGAACTTCTGGCTTCGTCCATATTCAAAGTTTTGTTTTTTGTTTTTTTTTTTAGTTTTTGGAGACAGGGTTTCTCTGTATAGCTTTCGGTTTCGGAGCCTGTCCTGGAACTCTCTTTGTAGATCAGGCTGGTCTTGAACTCACAGAGATCCTCCTGGCTCTGCCTCCTGAGTGCTGGGATTAAAAGTGTGCACCACCACAGCCTGGTCAAAGTCTTCTGTTAGGTGTTATATTCTTTATCATAAACCTCATTGTCTGGTCTTTGCCAGATGACAGCTCCCTTAAACTGATTCCTTATGCCTTTGAGAGTGGCCTTGTTCAGCTCTTGAGTGCATCCTTGATTTCTAATGTGGCTATACATCCCAGGTTCAGGCTTGGCTTATGTTATTTCCTGCTTATGTTGGTGGATAAACTGTTGCTCCAAAAGGGGCATGGTCCAGTTCTGTGTAATGACATGTAGAGCCTTCTTCTTTGTAGATATGTTACAAATCTCACATAATGTTATGTTCATATTTGGGCCTGTGTTTGGCTTAGTGATTATTTAAAATTTATAAGATTTAATGATTTAAATATTTGCATGAACCATTTATGTGATTTCAAAGTCAAAGCTACCTTTTATGTTTCGTTGAAAGAAACCTCATTTCCAATTCTTTTTCTTCTACACTATGGGTTTCTCCCAACAGAAAGAAAAACTTCCCTTAAAACAAACAAAGCCGGGTGGTGGTGGCACACGCCTTTAATCCCAGCACTCAGGAGGCAGAGCCTCCTGGGTTCGAGGTCAGCCTGGTCTACAGATTGAGTTCCAGGACAGGCACCAAAACTACACAGAGAAACGCAGTCTCGAAAACACCTAAAACAAACAAACTAACTAATGCTTAATAGGCTGATTTTAATTAAAACACACACAAAAAACCAAGTCTCTTGGCAATACTCTAACATACAGTTAAAACCAGCCGGGGTTAGTTACACATCCAGCTGGCTTACAATGAGAGCAAATATTCTCTTTGTGATTCTGCACTGCATCCCATTCCTACCCCACAACCACTTTTTTTTGTAGAAGTCCTTATTGAAGGGAGGACACTGTTGCAGAGTGGTCATGGGACTGAGGTAAGATGCAAGGGGACATTCAGGAAATGGGCCCAGAAATCCATCATTCCTCAGGAACCCTTTTGAAGTCTGACTATTTGTATTTTAGTCCAGAAGATTCCACTGTGCTGTTCTACAAGGGTTAGCAGCTTTGCTGGCTCTTACCTATTAAGTGCAAAGTGTTATAACCAATGATATCTAGACAATACTGGAAGGGGAGATGCTGGATATAGTGCACATGCCCCTAGTCCCACTACACAGGAGGCAGAGAAAAATGGATCTCTGTGAGTTTGATGCCAGTCTGGTCTACATAGGGAGTCCAGGCTAGCCAGGGCTACACAGTGAGACTTTTTAAAAAAGAAAAAGAAAGAAAAGAAAAGAAAAAAATGAAGGGAATGAGGGACAGAATCATAGCCAGATAAGACTCGCTTTTTAAAAAAAAAAATTTTATTATTATTTTTGTTTTGTTTTGTTTTTCGAGTCAGGGTTTCTCTGTGTAGCTTCTGGGTATTGTCCTGGAACTCACTTTGTAGACCTGGCTGGCCTTGAACTCATAGAGATTCATCTGCCTCTGCCTCCCCAGTGCTGGGATTAAAGGCCACCACTGCCCAGCCAAGACTCACTATTTAACATTAGACTGTCACTCTAGAATCTAGAGTCTAGATAATCACTTGGGTCCAAAATGAAGACTGAAAATTGAATTCTAGAAATACTTTACAGGGGATCTGGGGATTTATCTTAGGCTCACCTTGAACTCAGTATGTAGCCCAGGATACCTTTGAATTTGTGGCAATCCTCCTGCCTCAACCTCCCAAGGGCTTGGATTACAGGTGTGCACCACCATGCCCGGCTCTAATAGATGTATCCAGATGTTAGAACAAATTCTGGAAGACGTAGAGGCTTCCTCATCCCAAGACCCTGGTTTATTCTTGTAGATTCTTCTCTCCTGAAATCAGTTTGAGATTTGTCATCCAAGAAAGGGCATGCAGACAGGTGTGGTGGCGCACGCCTTTAATCCCAGCACTTGGAAGGCAGAGGCAGGCATTTTCTAAGTTTGAGGCTAGCCTGGTCTACAGAGGGAGTTCCAGGATAGCTAGGGTTACACAGAAAGATCCTGTCTTGAAAAAAAAAATTAAACATAAAAGTAATGGGAATTTTTGTAACCCAACAGATAATATATGAATAATGCAGGACACTTCTCTAAGGGAATGTGAAGAGAAGAGAGAACAATAAATTCTGTCCACATAGGGCCTACTGTCTATGGCTTATTCAAGATCAGTGGCTAACGTAACTTCTACAAGTTCTACAAACTGACTTGGGTTTAGATTTAGGAGAAAGATTCAGCAGTTAGGAACAATTGACAGAAGCATAGCAGACATCCAAATAGGTCACAGGTAGCCACTGAATGATAGATAGCCTGTAGTTCTGGATTCTTGGGGGTAGCTTCTAGATATTGTGCTGAATCTGGGTAGTACAGCAACATTTATTGGGATAGGAGGAAACCAAAGATGCTTGATGTCGTACAGTGTGTGCATAACACTGCATGACTTTTGAATACTTATGTAGGGGAAAGTTTACTACGTAATTATCTAAGAGTGACAGCTCACTCCAGTTTTCAAATGAACAAAGTCCATTCCAGCATGATTTACTATTCCAGGGAGGCAAATGCTATGCAAAGTGAATGAAGAGTATACCCTCTTTTTTTTTTTTTTTTCCTGGACTGTACCAAGGGTTATTTACCATTTTGGAGAATCTCATCAGCAACAGCAATCCTACCTGGGAATTGGAGGCTCCGTTTGATTGGTCTGTCCTTGTTGCATTTGGGCCAGTGCTTCTCAAGCTGTAGCATGCACATGAACAGCCTGGAGATCTTGTTTCATTAAAAAACAAAACAAAACAAAACAAAAAAACCAACCAAACAAACAAAAAAAACAATAGAAGGGACTGTTTAATAATGGAAAATTTCCAGTAGAGAGTGACTGGCCACATTAAAGAAGGACAAGCTATGGAGTGATGTTCCTTAGGGAGTAGGAAAGGGGGGCAACCAGGCACCAGAGAGAGACCGGGCTGTTGTTCAGTATCTGATTTTGTAAAAGAAGAGAAGGAAGACAGAGTGGTGGGGGAAGAAGAAGAGAGATGGCCAGACCAACTTGGGATGCCAGGACACGGGCTTGGAAGTGAGGTATGACTGTAACTGTTATTGCTTTGTTGTTATTGAGCTCTTGATCAGTGCTGACTGATCTGGAGAGCTTTAACTGTGTCTAATGTTTCTCTATTTTAAATTTTATCTCTCTCTCTCTCTTTTTTTTTTGACAGGGTCTCATGTAGCCCAGGCTGGCCTGGAACTTGCTATATAACCAAGGATGACTTTGAACTTTTGATCCTTCTGCCTCCACCCCCCAAGTTCTGGGATTATAGGCATAGGCTACACTGTTTGACTTTATGCAGTGCTGGAAATTGAACCCAGAGCTTTCTGTATGTGATGCAAGCACTCTACCCACTGAGGTATTTACAGCCCCACGTTATATTTACTTTTAAATACATTAAATTTAAATGGCCACATCTACTGTATGGACAGCACTGCTCTGGATATTTCTTCCCTTGGCCACAGTGTCATCTTTCAGTGTCTTTTGGACCAAGAACACTGTATTGGAAGTTATACCAGAGTCCATCCACTCCTCCTTTCAAAAACACAGCCATTTATTTATTTATTTATTTATTTATTTATTTATTTATTTATTTATTTATTTATGTCAGATCAATGAGTACTGGGACAGCATAACTGTTTTCTTTCTTTTTTTAAATCTCTAGGGACTTCCACATATAAGATCTCAGTTAATGTTTGTACTAAGAATGGCTGAAACAGGCAATGCTGGCCTTTGAAGTTAGATGTGATTTCTAAATAGGCTAAGCTTTAAGATGTTACCATGTCAACTATCTCCCCACTGTTTATAATAATGGAAATACTGGGAAGTATGTAATACCCATTATAGGGAGTGTATTTTAATTAAATGATGCATAAAATACAACATTATAGCCAGTTGGTGGTGGCGCATACCTTTGATCCCAGTACTTGGGAGGTAGAGGCAGGTGGATGTCTGAGTTTGATGCTAGTCTGGTCTACAGAGAGAGTTCCAGGATAGCCAGGGCTACACAGAGAAACTCTGTCTTGAAAAACCAAAAACAAACAAACAAACAAAAACAAAAAACAAAATAGAAAGAAAGAAAGGAAAAAAAACAATATTATGCAGAAAAATACAAGAAGAGCATACAAACAAAAAGATGTATTCAGCCAGATGTGGCAGTACCTGCCCCTCATCCCAGCACTTGGAGGCAGAGGCAGGTGGTTCTCTGTGAGTTCAGGCCAGCTAGAATTACATAGAGAGACTCTGTATCAAAAACAATAAAAAGTCAGGCTGTGGTGGCACATGCCTTTAATTCCAGCACTCTGGAGGCAGAGACAGGCAGATCTCTGTGAGTTCGAGGCCAGCCTGATCTACAGAGCCAGTTCCAGGATAGGCTCCAAAGCTACACAGAGAAACCCTGTCTTGAAACAAACAAACAAACAAACAAACAAACAAAACCCTTCAAACCCCAAAAAACAATAAAAACGGTGTATTCACTTTGTACTAATGAAAAATGTCAATTCAGACAGTATACAATAATCTTACTTTGTAAAAGATATATATTAAGCCAGATATGGTAGCTCATGCACTTGGGAGTCTGAGGCATGAGGATTACCCATGAGTTTGAGGCCAGCCTGTGCTACAGAGTGAAAACCTAACTCAAGCAACAACAATATATATTTATATGCACAGAAAAAGATTGGACCAATTTAGTGAATGGTTATATTAACAGTGACCATTACCACTGGATGGGATAAGCAGGTAATGCTTTTGTTCTTTTTTTTATAAATGGTGGATTTCTTTGTTTCACATTCTGAGACAGTGTCTTATTAGCCCAGACTAGTTTTGAACTCTTTATATAACTGAGGATGATCTTGAACTTCTCATTCCTCTGCTCTGCCTTCCAAGTCCTGGGATTACAGGCATGTACTGTCACTGCTAGTTTATGTAGCACTGAGATGGAGCTGGGGGCTTCATGTATTCTAGGCAAGCACTGTACCAACTGAGCTACATCTCCAGCCCTGATTTCATTATGCTTACCTAGTATGAATGAGGCTCTGAGTTCAATTCCTGGTACCACAGGGAAAAAATTGTATCACACATAAATGTATATATGAGACAGAAAATAGACTAGTGACTGGGAATAGGGAAGGAGACAGAAGGAATTTATGAGAATCCATAAAAATATCCCAAGTATTCGGAAACTGACTTATGTTAAGCCAGTAGTTGTGGCTCATACCTGTAACCTCAGCATTTGGGAGCCTGAGACAGGAGGATCTTCAGATCAAGGTCAGCCTGGGTTATATAATGAGACTTTGTCTCAAACAATGAAATCAAACCAAAATAAAAAACAACTACCCCCTAGTCACCCTCAAAGTAATAATAAAGAATTATGGTTGAAATGCATGTTTTTATGATGTGCAGATATTCTTTAAACTATTAAAGAATTACATATGTGTTTGTATTCTTCAAAAGTTTAAAGCAGGGCCTAAAGAGATGCTCAGTGTTTAAGAGCAGGTGCTGCTCTTGCAGAGGACCTGAGTTTGGTTTCCAGCACCCACATTGGGTGGCTCATAACTGCTTATAATTCCAACTCCAAGGGATCTGACATGTCTGGTCTTTATGGGTACCTCCACTCATGTGCACATATCCACACGTAGTCATATATATATATATATATATATATACATACATGTAATTTTAAAATGTATACTTAAAAATTCAAGCAATGTGGAAGTAAAGTCCTCTACTCTCACATCCAATTCTATTTTCCAGGCAAATCCAGAAGTGATTGATGTTTCTTTCTGATGTTTTTTCTTTTTTCTTTTCCTTTCTTTTTTTTTTTTTTTTTTGAGACAGGGTTTCTCTGTGTAGCTTTGGAGCCTGTCTTGGAACTCACTCTGTAGCCCAGGCTGGCCTCGAACTCACAGAGATCTGCCTGGCTCTGCCTCCTGAGTGCTGAGATCAAAGGCGTGCGCCACCACCGCCCGGCTCTAATGTTTTTTCTATGAAAATCTAAGATGCAGATTATAGATACATGAGCTGTTTGTAATTTTCTTTTTCCTTAAAAAAAAAAAAACACAACATAAAACCCAACAAAATAAGAACAAGAACAAGGGGGCTGGAGAGATGGCTCAGAGGTTAAGAGCACTGACTGCTCTTCCAGAGGTCCTGAGTTCAATTCCCAGCAACCACATGGTGGCTCACAACCATCTGTAATGAAACCTGGCACCCTCTTCTGTATAAATAATAATAATAATAATAATAATAACAAGAATAAAAACCCAGGTCTCAGCTGGCTTCAGTCTCTTGATCTTGCTCTATACCTGAGGCTGACGTTGAAATCCTGATCCTCCTGCCTCTTCCTGCCATTTGCTAATATTATAGGCTTGATTTATGTAGTTCTGGGGATGGGACCCAGGACTTTGTGCATGCTAGGCAAGCTTTCTACAGCTGAGCCACACTTCACCCCCTTATTTTTGGCTTCTCAAGACAGAGTTTCACAGTGTTTCACACTTTGAGTTTCTGATCCTTCCTTGTTGGCCTTCCAAATATTAGGATCACAAGTGGGCAGCACCACACCTGCTACAACTTAAATCTTTCTCTGGACGTGTATATGTGAGACACGACAGAATTTTCTCTGCAAGTATTGATGGAGTGAAGTCAGGGACAGAGGATGACATCTTTTACATGGGAACTTTTTAAAATTCTTTTTTAAAAATAAATTATTTTTATTTTATGTACATAGGTGTTTTGCCTGCAGGTATGTTTGTATGAGGGCAACTGGAACAGGAGTACAGACAGCTATGAGCTGCCATCTGGGTGCTGGGGATTGAACCCAGGTCTTCTGGAAGAGTAGCCAGTGCTCTTAACAGCTGAGACATCTTTCCAGCCCCACATTCATACTTTTATGCTCTCCTTACCTTTTGCCATTTGCTTGTTTTTTAAAGCTATTTATTTATTTTGAGACAGGGTTTCACAGCGTAACAGCTCTTGCTGTGCTGGATCTTTCTTTGTAGACGAGGCTGGCCTCAAACTCACAGAGATCTACCTGCCTCTGCCTTCTGAGTGCTGAGATCAAAGGCGTGCACCACCACTGCCCTGCTTGCTTGCTTTATTTTTTACGTTTTTATTTTTTATTTTTGTGCTGTCATGTACTAGTGTAGGCACACGTGGCCAGCATTTCTGTGGAAGTAGGTTAGAGGATAACTTGTGGGCTTCTTTTCTTATACCATGTAGCTTCTGGGATTTAACTCAGGTTTGTCAGGCTGGGCAGCAAACACTTTTACCTGCTGAGCCATCTAGCCTAGTCTCATTTGCTCATTTTTGTTATGAATGTTTGGAGTTATAAGCCCAATAAAAATCAAAATAAGAGATACTACTGAATCTTTAATGCCATATACTCTTCCTATTTTAAAAAAAGTAATACAATTTCTAAGTGTTGGATTTCTAAGGGCCAAATACCTTAAATGTAGTCTCATTGACTTTTTGTAACAGCGTTCCGAGGTATGCAGAATTATGTGTGATTTGACAGAGGAGAGCACTAAGACCTAGATTTGCCAAGGTCACACAGCTAGTGTGCAGTGAACCTGGATCTTTACACTGCAGCATTTCTTCTCCCTTGGCAGACTTCCTTTTATACTGCAAAACCCAGCTTTAATGAGCTCATCCTCTGTGCATGTGTTCTTCCCCAACTTACTCAGACAGAGGGATGAACTTTCCTTAAGGTGCTTACGATCCAGGGAAGACTATAGTTCAGTGACATAACAATGCTTTGTTGAACAGGGTGATGTGCAAGCTGGGCAGCCAAGGAGCTCCAGAGGGAGTATGTTTTGAGCTGGTTGAACAACCTGCTTTCCAGAAGGCCATTCATACATAGTGGTCTGTGGCCTCGCACAGACTTAAGGAAGCTCAGAGGTTGTTACAGGCTTGCGCATACTCTGGAAAGGACAGTTTTGTAGTTACCTAAGGATCAAGTTGGCCCAAAGGAGGGGCAAAGGGAAGTGTGTATGCCCTGAAGTTGAAGGCCATACTGCTAAAGCTTTTCAACTAAGTATTGACACATTGTTCTGTGAATGAAGCATAGCGGTTATATTTTTTGATGGTGCTGTGGATGCAACCCTGGATCCTGTCCGTGCCAGGCAAACATGTCCTATCACTGAGTATCTGTTAATATTTGTGTCTAGAACTGTAACAAGATGAGAAGAGTACCATCAGGGAGACTGGCGTGGGAGGTTAGTCCACTGCTGTCTTCTTGCATTAAGTGGTCAAGTTCTTTGTCAGGAATTTGCTTTAGGCTAAAGACCTTGGCTCATTCTCCAGGGCATTCTAGCTCCCTGCACAGTATGGAGCACGCAGCACACACATAGTAGGGGCTGATCTGGCTGGCAGAATGCTTACCACCAAGAAGATGCCAGCCAATAGTTGTATCCAGTACCACTGCTGAAACAAAGTGGGTATGTTTTCAGCTAGTCTGCCATAACCCTAAGGAGGGAAAACATTTCCCAGGCCGTTAAGGATAGAGGAGAGGCGATTTTGATTTCTGTTTCGTGCTTGCTATGTGCCAGGAAAATTCATATCTATTGTTTTATGCCATCTGCTCAACGGCTCTTAAATTGGAACTATTGTTTTAGTTTCTGTGAAGTGGAAACTGAGTCTCAGAGCGGTTCTGTAACTTGGCCAAGGTCATACAACCGCCAAGTGGGAGAGGAGCCCAGGACGGATTGGAGTCTTTTACTCAGCCAGGGTACAGCCTGCCCCTCCTCCACCCGGGGAGGCATTGCGGCGCTTACTCCGTTTGCGTAGAGGCTGAGGGTGGGGAAGCGTCCCGCACCGGGGCGTGGAGCCTGGGAAGACCGGCTCGTTGTTGCGGCCGGAAGCTGCTCTCAGATTCCGCAGTTACGAAGTTTCCGCGCCTTTCCCTCTCTCCAGCAGCTGGCCTCCGCTCAGCAGCGCTTACGTTGCGGGCGCAGCGGGGCTCAGGTGCGGCCGCCGCCCGAACCAGGCGCCGCGAGGTGGGCGGGACGCAGTTTACGTAAGCGGTCTCGCAGGTGCAGGCGGCGGCCGCGGGTCTGAGCGCCCTGCGCGCTCCCAGGTGCGCAGTTGGCGCAGGCGGCGGCGCGGCGGCGGCGGGCGCTGGCCGGAGCTCTCAGGTGCGGCAGAGCGCGCGTGCAGGGGGCGCGCGGAGGGCGAGGGGGCGGGCTTTCCGTTCCCCAGCAGCCGCGGGCCCTCCCCCCCCGCTCGGCCAATGGGCGTGCTCGGCGCCGTCACGTGGTCTTCGCCGCCGCCGCCGCCGCGGTCGCCGCCGAAGCCGATCTCGGATCCGCGAGCGCCACCAGGGCAGCAGCCGCCGCAGCCGCCGCCGCTGTGCTGAGGAGCCGGAGACGCGGGCGGAGGAGGTGGCGGCGGCGGCGGAGCGGGAGCGGGGAGCGGACGCGGGCGGAGCGCGGCGGCGCGGGTAGGCTGCGGCGGGGCCGGCGCCTGCGCGGCGGGCCATCCCGGGCGGGCGGCGGTTGAGGCGGCGGTTGAGGCGGTTGGCGGAGCCGGCCCGGGCCCCGCATTGTTTGTTGTGCGTCCTTAGCAGCGGCGGCGACGGCTGCCGAGGCGAGGAGCGCGGCGCAATCCTGGCCCCGCGGCTTGGGCATTGTGGCCGCCGCTGCGGTGCCTGGCCGGTCCGTGTCAGGACTGCGGCCGCCCTGCTTGCTTTCGGGGTCGGGGTCGCGAGTCCCGGCCCCGAGTCTCCCGAGGGCGTGGGCAGCGTGCGGGGCGCGAGCTCGGGGAAGGTGGGAGGGCTCTGGGCTCAGGGCAGGTGCTGGAGGACGTTGCGGGCAGGAATCGGGGAGAGGCTCGGGGGGCGGGCACAGGGTGTGGGCAGATTTAGGGAGACGGGAGGGTTGAGGGACCCGGCCCCACGGTGACCAGGGCCTCAAGGGCAGGCCTGGGGGCCCTTGGGGGCCTAGGTTGGATTTGAGAGGAAAGGAGGACGTTCCGTTTGGGGGTTCAGACGTGTGTGAAGGGGGATTTGGGGCGGGCAGGGGCAAGTGAGATGGTGGAGGGAGGGAGAAGATGGGCACCTCTAGGCTGAAATGGAAGGAGCAGATGCCCCGGTTAGGGCTGTATGTAAGGGGCAGGGAACCGGGCAGAGAGTGGGAAGGCCACCGGACCGCCTGAAGGGAAATGGCGGAGGAGGGGTCCATAGCGGGGAGTGTGGCGGGCAAGGAGTGTCTGGGGAGGAGGTTCTCTCAAGTGGTGGCGGATGAAATTGAGAATGTTCAGGTAGGAGGGTGTGTGTGTGTGTGTGTGTGTGTGTGTGTGTGTGTGTGTGTCTGTCTGTCTACACTCTGTGTGCCCAGGGCTCCAGGAGTCCCTTGATGGGTGTCTGGCCCAGAGGAATGGAGGGAGATGGAAGGGATTGACAAACTAGAGGAGAAAGGCAGATGTTTGTCCTGTACTCATGGGAGAGGAGGTTGGGGCTAATGGGGGGAGGGGTGATTGGCACAGGGACTGAGTTTGAGGGGTTTCGGAGAGAAATGGTTAGGTGATTGGATGGAAAGAGGTGTCCAGGCAGGAGGTGTGTGTAGTAGCAGAAGTGAAATGGAGGGTGTTTGTGTGAGAAACACTGGTGGGCAACAGCAGAAGAGGAACCTTGAGGTTGGCACCGTGGAAAGGGACAGGTGTGTGGGGCATAAGGGAAGGGGGGGCTGTTTATGGAGTTGTAGGTGAGGTGTGGGACATATGGAAGGAAATATTCCCAGGGCAGGAGGTATGGAGAGAAGTTGGGGAGGAGGAGGAAGATGGAAGGGGGTGTGTTTGAAGGGAAATCAGTAGAAGGTGGGATAGGTCTGGAGTGCGATATAGAGGGAGAAGGGAAGGGAGTAGGCAGGGGATAGTGAGAAGAGCGGCGGAAGAAAGGGTATTTTGTAGTAGAACGTATGCTGAAGGAAGGGCCTGGTAGGGATGTATGGATGCATGTCTGACTAGAAAGGGACAGCTGTATGGGGTTGATGTGGTGAGGGATGTAGGATGCTTATGTTTAAGGCAGGAAATGACTGTTGGAGAGCGTTCAGAAGTAGGTTACCTAAGAGTTTGGAAGATTTCAGGTGTAGAAGTGTGAGGAAATATTGGAATATTTACAGTTTTAAGACATTAGAGGATCCAAAATTGTTAGGTCACTGAGATAATAAAAGGTAGAGTGCAGAAGTTGAGTAGGAGGAAAAAAACTAGAGAGGATTACTTTGAGGCTTAGAGGGACTAGACATTTGTGACAATGGACAGAGGATGTGGATCCTAGACTGATTTTAACAGAAAATAGAGGACATTCAGTTGTGTACCATATCTTACAGTTCATTCTTTTAGGATCACAGAGATGATGAAACCTGATTTTTAGTTCCAGAAAAGTGAATGGGAAGGACTAAGGGAGAACTGAATGCCTGCTGTCAAGTTGGGATGTATGTGGTGTGTATTTGATTGGCTTTGTTGACGAGTAGACATACAGACAGCTATACAGCATTATGAGGTAAAGTAAATGGGATAGCAGCAGGTGCATGGCAGATGTCTTTGTGGAGCTGCAAGAGAGCAGATCCCAGAGGTCAGTAGCATCAAGAGCACTGAGAGAGGAAGGGATACGTTGATACTTCCTGGTTAATGGGATAGTATTCAGGTATTGGATGATGTAACACCTGAGTCCCATACTTTAGGCTGACAAAAATGTACATCTAGCTTCTAAAAGTGGCAGAAATGGAGCCTTTGGATTCTAACCTTTAAAATGTTAATAACTGATGTTAGATTGTCAGCTTTTTTTCCCCCAAGTAAAGTAGACTTTAGCTTGAGACTTTTGGTTCTTTGGTATTTTGGCTTGCTTTGATGGTATATGTGATGTTAGCTTTAATGAGGGAAGATATCTCTAGAGTTGGGTGGACATAAAGGCCATCATCAGCCTGCCAGATATATGGGAACTAACCTTTAGGAATTTGAGCACAGACGTTTCAGTGTCTTGTTTCCTTTAGTGTTCTGTAGCTGTGTGTGTGTGTGTGTGTGTGTGTGTGTGTGTGTGTGTGTGTGTGTGTGTGAGAGAGAGAGAGAGAGAGAGAGAGAGAGAGAGAGAGAGAGAGAGAGAGAGAGTGTGAGTGAGTGTATTTGGAAGAATTAAGCAAACTGCTTTGAGACTGTTTTATAGTAAGCACTGTTTCCTAGAATCATGGAAAATGAATTCTCTTGACAGTTGAAATTTCTGTCTTGTCAGATTTTGCTAAAAAGCAGATTTCATCTTGTTATAGAAGTAACTTGAATTACTACTCCATGCACTTCATGGAGTATGTAGTATGGCACTGCTATGATTTCAGAGAAAAGGTCTGCTTTGGATACTTGGGGACTTCCTGGCTTGATTGGTTTTCATTTGGGGAGTATCTTCATGTAGGTACTGTACTTTGAAGTAACTGGTTTTAAGTGGGAGTCAGAATCTTGCCTAGATATAGCAAGAGAGGAGTAGAGCACCAATTTTTAAGTAGCTTGAATTTTAACTATAAGTAGTTAAAAAGTTGATCATTTTTAAAATCCAGATTTGCAATGTTTATGCAGGAAGTAGATGTTCAGAAGGCATTGTTAAAGGATTTTATTTTTGAAGGGAAATGTATTTTAGTATACTTTTTTTTTTTTTTTTTTGAGACAGGGTTTCTCTGCGTAGCTTTGGAGCCTGTCCTGGAACTCACTCTGTAGACCAGGCTGGCCTTGAACTCAACAGAGACCCACCTGCCTCCTGAGTGCTAGGATTAAAGACGCGCACTTCCATTGCCTGGTGTTTGCTGGGATTTGATGTATGTATAGAATATAATTATAAGGAGCATGTGTGTCCCTTCATTGCTCCTTGGCAGGGAATTTGAACAGCAGGATATGAGATGACTAGAGTAACCTTTGAAAATTATCTCTTAATGTGGTCACTACTCCTTCCCTTAGTCCCCTCCCCTTTATGGAGATAGTGAGTAAGATACCCATAGAAATCTCTGTGTCACCTAGGCTGCCTTTAAACGCAAGAAACACCGTCCTGCCTGCTGGGTTACAGACATGAGCCAGCACACCTACACCATATGAATAAGTTTTAGGTCCATCCTGTTCATTTTATTAGTTTTTGGGCAAGCAATATTTCCTTGCTCAAAATAATTCTGAAATAGTATTTTGATGAAACATATTATTGGGTGAAATTCTACAGCTTGTAATAATTTGTAGGTACTTTAAAGAAAGGTAGGTTATTTAGACTTTGCAGGCTAAATAATTGAATTCTGGTTTTATCTTCACCGATGACTGGCTGGACGAGACACTTAATCTCTTTGTGCTCATTTTTCTTCCAGAAACTTGACTCTTTATCTTCCTTCCAAGAGTGTTGAGGTGTTTATATGCAACAAGTTTGTCCTTTTTGTTTGTTTTTCTCTAAGACTCACTATGTAGCCTTGGCTGTCTTTGAACCTAATATATAGACCTGGCTGGCCTCAATCTCACAGCGATCCACCAGCCTTTGCTTCCTGAGTACTGGGATATAAGGCACATGTGATAAGTTTAAATCTCTTGGGAAGACTAGACTTTTGTTAATATGGAGATAGGTTCCTTTATTCCTTTTACCTCTGTGGCTTTTAGATTGGTCAAATATTAGGGCAGTCAGAGCTATGTAGAGAGACCCTGGGGTGGGGCGGGGGTGGGGAGGGGAGAAGAGGGGAGGGGAGAGGAGAGAAGAGAAAAGGGGGGAGAGAGAGAGAGAGGGGGGGGGGAGGGATATTTTGTCATTAGATAAGTTTGTTGTAAGGAACTTGGAGGTGATAATTGTGTGCATATCCAAGATGTCTCTGATTCATTGTTGTCTTGTTGTTTTACTTTGTGCTTTCTTCCATTACCTCTGCAATTGAATATACTGAATTTGATATATATTTGAATTCTGTCATAGCTGAAGCTTGTGCAGACATTGAGTTCTAGTGTAAGCCCAAGATTATTTCTAAACATGATTTCTAGAAGCAGTACTTCCTTTTCTTTCTTTCTCTTTTTTTTTTTTTCTTCCCCTTCGAAACAGAGTTTCTCAATGTAGCTTTGTGCCTTTCCTGGAACTCACTCTGTAGCCCAGGCTGGCCTTGAACTCACAGAGATCTGCCTGCCTCGGCCTCCTGAGTGCTCGGATTAAAGGTGTGTGCCACCACCGCCCAGTGAAGCAGTACTTCTTAAATCATGAGTAGTACATACATGTTTTCATATCTTTTTTGCAGAACACTGAGAATGTGTTCAGAACAGAAAAACAGAACTATTGCTTCTGCAAGTGCCATAAAGTTTACTTATTCTGATTTATTGAGGTTTTTCTTTCTTTCTTTTTTTTTTTTTCCTTTGAGACAGGGTTTCTTTGTGTAGTTTTGGTGCCTATCCTGGATCTCACTCTGTAGACTCACAGAGATCAGCCTGACTCTGCCTCCCAAGTGCTGGGATTAAAGGCATGCACCACCACCACCACCACTGCCCGGCAAGGTTTTTCATTTTTGTGACACTTTCTCTGTATAACTCTGGCTGTCTTGGAACTTGCTCTGTAGACCAAGCTGGCCTCAAACTCAGAGATCTACCTGCTTCTGCCTCCTGAGTTCTGGGATCAAAGATATGCACTACCATGCCGAGCTTCAGAGCCTTTTATTTTAATTTTTTTTTTTTTTTTTTTCTGGTGCTGGAGAGATGGCTCTGCAGTTAAGAGCACTAGCTCTTCCAGAGGACCCAGATTCATTTCCCAGCACCCACATGGCAGCTCACAACCGTCTGTAACTCTAGTTCCAGGTAGCTAACATCCTCACACAGACATATACATGCAGGCAAAACACCAATGCACATAAATAAATTAAAATATTTTTCTTTATTATTTTTAAGTGTGTGTGTGTGTGTGTGTGTGTGTCTGAGTGTATGTAAGGTTTGTGCATATAAATGCAGTTGCCTGTAAAGTCCAGAGGAGGGCATTGGATCCACTGGAGCTGGATTAGTTGTGACAGAGTGCTGGCAACTGAACTTGGGTCATCTGCAGAGTGGTATGTGTGTGATCTTACCTGCTGAGCTGTCTCTCCAGCTTCAGCTTCATTGATGGACAATGTATACTCTGTTTGAAGGGGAGCAATTTGTAAAATTTAAAGCCTTTTTCAATATTGTCCTTGGTTTATTTGTTATAAAGAACCTCCAGATGGTACTCAGGACCAACACTGCAAACATGTAAATAGCAAATTGCTTTATTAGACATTAATTTGCCTTGACTGTGGCAACACTTGTCTTTGATAATAGTCTTACTGTACCTTCTGATCTGCCTAGTAGATTACTGTCTCATGTGACATGTTTGGGACTTGTTACCTATTTTACTGCTCTTCTGTTTTCATTTGGCTTTTCAAAATTATTTTAGCTATTGAAAAACTTTCTGACAGGTAGCTATGAGTAGCTTTATACTCTAATTTTAGGAAACTATTTACAAGTATAAATTAAATTTATATGTCACTTGAAATAGATTAATAAGGTCAGATTAATGGTGATATAACTATTAAATGGTTTATGACTGAAGCCTGTTACTCTTTAATCTAGCTTTTAGTTTTTACATTGAATAGTGGCTTGACCGAATGATCTGACTGGTCACTTTCATCCCTAATTTGAATTACTTATTGCCCTACAAGTCCTTTAGGTACCTTGTATTTAGGAAGTGCAATACCTGCTTTGCAAAATATATATATATTTTTAACATGTGTGTGGCTGCATGAGGGAAGAAGCTCTGAATCTTAGTTATTTGATGTTCAGGTTCTTTTTTAACATGACACAATATAAAACACCTGCTTTCTCAAGTTAACTTTAGTATGACTTGAAAGGGTATGGTTAATTAGATTAGTAATAAATTCACAGCGTTGTATGATGTGACTTCATGGTTCATTTCCATTTGAAAAGTGAGAATTTGCCAGTGGTGGTGGTGAGCAACTTTAATCCCAGCACTTGGGAGACAGAGGCAGGGGAATCTCTGAGTTCAAGGCCAGCCTGGTCTACAGAGTAAGTTCCAGGACAGCCAGGACTATACAGAGAAACCCTGTCTCGAAAAACCAAAAACAACAAACTAATGAACCAATCAACCAGCCAACCAAACAGAATTATAGCCTGTGACTTTGGTTATGTTTAGTTATCTCACTGAAAAAAAAGTATATTTTAGTATAGTTAGGCTGTAACCTTACAGTAAGTGGTTTGTTTCTGAAAGTTAAGATGGAGATAGTAATTTTTTAAAAAGTTACATTTTGTGTGTTTGTTGTGTGTGTGTGTGTGTGTGTGTGTGTGTGTGTGTGTGTGTGTATGTAGAAGTCAGAGGACAAGTTGTGGAAGTCTTTTCTCTCCTCCTACCATGTGGGGTCTGCGTCTCTCAGGTCATCTGGAGGCAAGGGCCTTTACCTGTTGAACAATCTCCCTGGCCGTGCTTTTTTTTTTGGTGATGAGTCAGGGTCTCACTCGGTAGCCCCAGCTGACCTGGAGGTCACTGTGTAGCTCAGGATGACCTTGAATTATCCTGTCTCAGCCTCTCCTGAGTTGTTAGCATTACAGGAATGAACTACCACATCTAGTTTTTGATTTTGTTTTTGAAACAGGGTTTTGTTACTTATAGACTGACTAGCTGGCTTTGAACTTGGATTCTCTACCTCAGCTTCCCAAGAAGCTGTCATTACAGACCAGTGTGTGCTACCATTCCCCACTAGAGAGTTCATTCAAAGATGTGTTTGTAGTTAGAAGGATTGAGCTCATCAGTTATTGCACTGACATATTGGCTTTTGTGCAGCTTAGTCTACATTTTAGCCTATTGAGGTTTTAGATATTGGGTAGCTTTTCAACAACTCTCATAACTAAGTTTTAGTTAGCAAAGCTAGTAAACTAGAAGGAAAGATGGTGTAATTTTTATGTATGTTAGCAAGCCAGGGAAGAATAAGCATAGACCCTTGGTGTATACATTGTCAGTTGTTTTTTGAGCTGTGGATAAACTTAGGATGCCAAGGTTAGCATGGACCAGTAGATATCATGGATTAATAGTGAGGTCTTTAAAATGGTGTTTTATCCACTAGCTTTTAGATAACTATGGAGTTATTTAGAATCAGCTATATTTGTTACAGATTTTATGTTTAAAATTGGAATACATCCTCTAGTTTACAACTAGAATGGAGATGAAAAAAAAAATAAGAAAATTGTTGTGATGGAGAGAAAGCTCATTGGTTAAGAGAAGTTGCTGTTCTGCAGGGCGAGGATCCAGGTTTGGTTCCCAGCACCCACATGGTGGTTCACAACCATCTGTGTAACTCCAGTCCCAGGGGCATCCAGTGTCCTTTTGTGAATTCTGAAGGCACTGGGCACACATATATGGAACATAGATACATGTAGGCAAAACACTCAGGCACATAAAATAAAAATAAAATCTAAAAATAAAAAAAATATTGTGAATCATATAATATTTTTACTTTGTTGTTTTGTTAAGGACAGGATCTTACCATGAAGATCTTCTGACTGTCCTGAAATTCACTATGTAAATCAGGCTGGCCTTGAACTCACAAAGATCTTCCTGCCTCTGTTTCTCAAGTGCTGGGATAAAAGGTGTGCACCACTATGCCTGGCTATCTTGTTTGTTTGTTTATTTTATTTATTTATTTATTTATTTATTTATTTATTTATTTATTTATTTATTTATTTATTTATTTATTGGTTTTTCGAGACAGGGTTTCTCTGTGTAGCTTTGCGCCTCTCCTAGAACTCACTTGGTAGCCCAGGCTGGTCTCGAACTCACAGAGATCCTCCTGGCTCTGCCTCCCGAGTGCTGGGATTAAAGGCGTGCGCCACCACCGCCCGACTGTTTATTTTTTTTAATGAAGTGTAAACTCTACTTTTTTTTTTTTTTGGTTTTTTTGAGACAGGGTTTCTCTGTGTAGCTTTGCACCTTTTCCTGGATCTTGCTCTGTAGACCAGGCTGGCCTCGAACTCACAAAGATCCACCTGCCTCTGCCTCCCGAGTGCTGGGATTAAAGGCGTGCGCCACCACTGCCCGGCTTCGACTTTTTTTTTTTAAGATTGATTTATTATATATATGGTGTTCTGTCTGCATGTATGCCTGCGGGCCAGAAGAGGGTGCCAGATTTCATTACAGGTTGTGAGCCACCTTGTGGTTGCTAGGAATTGAACTCAGGACCTCTAGAAGAGTAGCCAGTGCTTTTAACTGCTGAGCCATTTCTCCAGTCCTATCATGTTTATTTTTAAAGGGAAAATTAAGTACAATATAAGTTAAGGCCTGAGAAGCACACTCAGGGCCTCTGGAAGAGTAGCAAGCTCTCAAAAAAAAAATACAAACAAAAGAAACAAAATAAATAAAATAATGTGTAGCACTTTCTAGCAACTAAGAGTAGCAAGCACGCTTAACTGCTGAGCTGTCTCTCCAGCTCTGCAAGTTTAAATTTTATTTTACCCAGTAGCAGCATTTGGCATGGTGGATGCTTTGCTTGCCTTCTTGAAATACTTTCTGTTTCATGCTTTTTTTTCTCTACCTCTTTGACCTTTTCTCAGCCCCTCCTCCATCCTGATTCGTTGCTCCTACCTTTTTCTGTTGGACCACCTCATGGGGGTCTCTGCTTTAACCTCTTCATTCCTTTGGTGCTCCTATCTGATTTCTCTTTTGAAAAATATTTAGAATATTTAAAGACTTGTGTGTGTTCCTAAGTGTATGTATTAGAATCACATGTGTGCAGAAGCCTGCAGAGGTCAGATGAGGCTTTGGAATTGAACAAGGGTCTTCTGGAAGAGCAGCCAGTGAGTGCTCTTAACCATCCATTGAGCCATCTCTCTAGACCTTGATCTCATGGTTTTAAATGCCCAACTTTTCTTTATCTTGGAACTCTGGACTTCTGTAGCCCACTGCCAACGTGCTATTTCCCACTTGTGTGCTTTATTGACATCTTAAACTGAATTTCTCTGACCAGATTCCCAACCTTTACCTTTTCTAAATCTCCAAGTCTAGCTAATTGATTTTGGAGGCTGTGCTAAATCATCTGAGCAGTCAGGGGCTCAACTTGTTTCACTGTGTATTGGTAAGTAAGTTGCTCCAAACTGTAAAAGCAGTTCATATATTCTCAGTGGCTTGATAAAACTCTGAGCTTTCCTTTATTGCTGCTTCACTGGCTGTACATATCTAAGTATTGTCTGTCTTACCTCTTTGAAGTCAGATGATGAGAGTCCCAACTAGTAACCTTGACTACTTTGTCAAAATGAAGGTGATGCTTATTCAAATTAAGAGGCCATGTGTATGGGTGCCCTTAACCATTTTTATGCATGTGGAGGCCAGAGGACATAGTGTAGGTGGGGGATGGAACTCAGGAACTCAGGTCTTCAGGCTTGGTGGCAATGCTTTTATGTGCTGAGCCATCTCCCCTTTTAAAATCCCTTAAGACATAGACTCACACTGGGAGAGGATTGGCCATCTAACCTAATTAATGGTAGTTAGGGTGTTAGTTGTCAAAACATTTCTATAACAACCTATACTTAAAACGTGCCAGAAGGATTTAGCTTCTGTTCTAAGTGCATTCAAGAACAGAATAAGATGCTTTTAGACTTCTGTACTTTTGAGCTTTGTAGTAGGAAATGTTCATAAGAACAAGGAAATTTTTTTGCAAAATAATGTTGATTAATATATACACTTTTTATTTATAGGCTACTAATGATACCTTATATTTATAGTTAATGCATTTTTAAATAGAAAAGACATCATTGAGTTTGTTTTAAGGATGACCTTGAGCTTACCGAATGATTCATTTCTCCTAAGCCTTTTTTTTTTGTGAGAACTTTTAAAGCCTTCTTTGTTCCAGAGAGGTTAATATACTACTCCAGAGTCACATACCAAGCTAGTGGTAGGAATCGGCAAGAGGTAGATTTGCACTTCTCTGTTCCTCCTTCTCCCTTCGCTTTTTTCCCTTTTCTTCTTTCCTGGGGTTTCACTTAAGTAGCCCGGGCTGGCCTGAAATTTATGATCCTCCCGAGGCCTTTCCCAAGAGAGATGTGACTAACATAAGCAGTGGATTTCTTGACTTTCAGTTAAGTGTGCTCCAGGTTTACCTTTCCTCAGGCTTCAGTTTTTGTTCTTCAAGACAGGGTTTCTCTGTGTAGCCCTGGCTGTCCTGGAACTCACTCTGTAGACCAACCCGTCTTCAGCCTCTCGAGTGCTGGTATTAGAGGGGTGTGCCACCACCCATCCAGGCTTTTGGTTTAGAAATACGGAGGAATTCACCCAAGAAGGAGTATTCCTCCCTTGAAACCTTTCCCACTTCCAGGAGTTACTTCCCTTTCTTTAATGAATCTATTTCCTTTACTTACAAAAAAAAAAAAAAAAAAAAAAAGGAGAGAAAGTTAGAAATTCGGATAGAAAACCTTTAATGATTACACCACTAGCACCAATAATGTTGAATAGCAATAAATTTTTCCTGAAAAATCATTTAAAATGAACACATAATGGTATTAGTACATTCACAAGGCCAAGCAATCTTTATCTTACGTAGTTTGAAAACATTTTTATCATATTGAGGCAAAAAAAAAGTAATTTAAATCATTAGAATTAAAAAAAAACAAAACAAAGGCTGGGCGGTGGTGGCGCATGCCTTTAATCCCAGCACTCAGGAGGCAGAGCCAGGCGGATCTCTGTGAGTTCGAGGCCAGCCTGGGCTACCAAGTGAGTTCCAGGAAAGGCACAAAGCTACACAGAGAAACCCTGTCTCGAAAAACCAAAAAAAAAACCAAAACCAAAAACAAAACTGGGGGTGATGGCACATGCTTGTAATTCCAGAACATGGGAGAGAGAGGCAGGGGGAGCTCTGTGAGTTTAGGGTCAGCTTGGTCTGCTTAGCATGTCCAGGCCAGCTAGAGCTACTCAGTGAGTTCCTAAAAAAAAAAAAAAAAAAAAGAGAGAAGAAAGGAAGAAAACCAAGCAACAAACAAATCTTGCAAATTAAAGGTGACTGTTGCAAGTTTATATTAGAGGTTACCCGCCTCAGGTGCTTTGCTAATGTTTGATGCTTTTTTTTTTTTTTTAAATTTATTTATTATGTATACAGCGCTGTGTCTGCATGGCCAGAAGAGGGCATCAGATCTCATTACAGATGGTTGTGAGCCACCATGTGGTTGCTGGGAATTGAACTCAGAACCTGGAAGAACAGCCAGTGCTCTTAACCTCTGAGCCATCTCTCCAGCCCCCATGTTTGATGCTTTTAAAGAGTAAAGAAAGTTCTCCATTTGCTGCTTAATAGTTAATGTTTTATACTTGCAAAAAACTTTATAGAGGAGGCAGTCGTGATAATGCTGATAGCAGACATGCATTGTGTACATCTCCAGCTTTATTTTTAAATGGTTCCCCAGAGGAGAAAACTTAAGTTTCAGTAATTCCTTATTCATTTAATTCTGGCGTTCAAATTTATACGGATTTGCCTCAGAAAGTTGTGTCTTTTCACTAAAAATGGAGGAGATGCCTTGTATGGGGGATTAAGTAGTGTCTCAGTAAAATGATCTATCTGCCCAATGAACCCCTCTGACCAAGAGGGAAAATAAAATAGGAAACAGCTAGACATTAATATAAAGATTGCAGTGTAGCTTCTGAGGTTTGTTTGCAGAAATTCTCTATCCCCCCTGCCGCCTGTGGTGTACACCTTTAATCCTAGCTATGGGAGGCAGAGGCAGGCAAATCCCTGTGAGTTCAAGGCCAGACTGGGCTACAGAGTGAGTTCCAGGACAAGCTCCAAAGCTACACAGAGAAACCCTGACTTGAACCCCCTCTCCCGGAAAAAAAAAAAAAAAGAAATTCTCCATCCCCCCATTTATTTTTTAGTGAATCTTTAATATATTTAAGTTTTTTTTTTTGAAAGATTTATTTATTTATTATGTATACAATGTTCTGCCTGTGTGTAGGCCTGCAGGCCAGAAGAGGGCACCAGATCTCATTATTGATGGTTATGAGCCGCCATGTGGTTGCTGGGAATTGAACTCAGGTCCTCTGGAAGAACAGCCAGTGCTCTTAACCTCTAAGCCATCTCTCCAGCCCATTAAGTTTATAAACTGATTTCTTGAGTAGACTTACTATAAATATTGAAACTGGTTTCCCACTTTAAGATACATACTTACATGCCATTAGGCTAGAGGATAGACATCCTTAGGCAGCATCCTCAGGAGATCTAGCAACTTCCTTCCTTATAGGACTGAAGCTCACCAATTAGGCAGGACTGGCTGGCCAGTTAACCTTAGTTCTCTCTATAGTGCTCAGATGACAAGCAAGTGCCAGCATTCCTGGCATTTTTTTCCTGTGAGTTTTGGGGATGGAACTCAGAGCTTTGCTTTTGAAAGGTAGGTGCTTTACCAACTGAGCTATCCCTTAGCCCTCAAAAAGTTGTAGTTAGTTCCTGTGAAGAATAGAAACAGTATTTTATCTGTCTGTCTGTCCATTCGTCCGTCTGTCCGTCCATCTATGGGTTTCTCTGTGTAGCCTTGGCTATTGCTCTGTAGACCAGGTTGGCCTTGAACTCAGAGATCCTCCTGCTTTCTGTCTCCTGAGTGCTGGTATTAGAGTTGTGCTCCACCACTGCCCAGCACAAACAATTATTTGTTTAAAAGAGTCCTCAGACTAGAGAGATGGATCAGCAATTACTAGTTAGTGCTTGTTACTTTTCCAGAGGACCCGAGCTCAGCTCCAGCTCCTATGTTGGATGGCTTACAACTGCCTATAACTGTATAGTGCCTCCACAGACACTTGGAGTCACATGTATCTGTATATCATGTGCATGCATGGTGCCTTCAGAGGTTAGAAGGAGTTGAATGCCCTAGAATTGGAGTTATGGATGGTTGTGAACCATCATGTGTGTGGAATTGGATTTGGGACCCTCTGTAAGAGCAACAAGTGCTCTCAACCACAGAGCCACCTCTGATTGAAGTTTTTTTTTTTTTTTTTGTTTTTTTTGTTTTTTGTTTTTTCGAGACAGGGTTTCTCTGTGTAGCTTTGCGCCTTTCCTGGAACTCACTTGGTAGCCCAGGCTGGCCTCGAACTCACAGAGATCTGCCTGGCTCTGCCTCCCGAGTGCTGGGATTAAAGGCGTGCGCCACCAACGCCCGGCTTGATTGAAGTTTTTTAAAAAGGATTTTGCTAGCATTAACAATATGAGCTACAGCAGCAACAGTCTGCCAAATGTCATGTGTTTGTCAAGTGTATTGATAGTTAACCAAAGTAGTATAGATTTTTGACTGTAACTTTTGTGTCTTTTACTCATATCCAAGCAGTAGGTATCGCCATAAATGGATTTTTTGCTTTTAAACCTTTTATTTAAAAAATTTAAAATGCCCTTATAACTTGGCTCAAATATTACACACTATTTTTCTAATTTGATGTAGGAAGAAGTTCCATTTTCTTTGGAACTAGAAAAAAATGTAGAGTACAGACAGGTTTGAAGTTGGTCAGATTTGTTAAAAAAATTTTTATTTTGACAATAGCTGTGTGACATTCATCTTTCGCATTTAAAATATATATATATATATATATATATATATATATATATATATATATATATATATATATATTTTGCCGGTTGGTGGTGGTGGCGGCTAGCATGACCTAAGTAGCAAGTTGTAGACCAACAAGGGATACACAATGAGACACTGTCTAATAAATATCCTACTTAAATAAATAAGCAAATAGACAAAAAGAATGATGAATGTCAGCCGGGCATTGGTGGCACATGCATTTAATCCCAGCACTCAGGAAGCAGGGGCAGGTAGATCTCTGAGTTCCAGGCCGGCCTGGTCTACAAAGTTCCAGGACAGTCACAGCTTCACAGAGAAACCCTATCTCAAATATATTGGGTTTTTTTTTTCTTTTTTTTTTTTTTTCTTGAGACAGGGTTTCTCTGTGTAGCTTTGGAGCCTGTCTTGGAACTCACTCTGTAGCCCAGGCTGGCCTCGAACTCACAGAGATCCGCCTGGCTCTGCCTCCCGAGTGCTGGGATTAAAGGCATGCGCCACCACTGCCGGGCTATTGTTTGTTTTTTTGGTATTTTTGGTTTCCTTGGCTGTTCTAGAACTCTGTAGACCAGGCTGGCCTCAAACTCCAAGATCCACCCGTGTCTGCTTTCCAAGTGCTGGGATTAAAGGCTTGCGCCACCACATCCTGCCTCCCCTTTTTTAATTTGTCCTCCTATCTTTTATCTTTTAAAATGAGTATTGTATCTCACAACTCTGCAGAGTAGGAATAAAGATGATCTTTTTAAAGGGCTCCACTTAGTATCTGGCACATAATAAATTGTGTTTGGAATGTAGATGTTAGAGCCAGAAGCCTAAATTTTGTTAGCTTAGACCTCAACATTGCATAAACTAGTAAAATTTCACTTGTACGGTGTCTTCTTCCCTACGTGTGTATTGAAGTGTTATGTGACAGTTTTACAGTTTCCTGCAGCTTACCCTTTTCTCACAAATTCTTGACAAATGTCTTCAAGTCTACACTGATAGTTGTACATTGACTTCAAAGGATAGGTGGTGTTAAACAAGCTGATGATGAGGTGTTGGCCTGTTAGAGCAGTCCTTCAGTTAGGTGAAAACTGTATCATGCTAACAGTGCTTATGTCGGCTATCAGGATGCCCAGCCTTTTTTATTGTTTGTTTTCTTTTTCTTGAAATTTTTTCATTTCATGTTTTGCCTACATGTATTTATGCATACTGTATGTGTGCCTGGTGCATGTGGAATGTGGAGGCCTGAAGAGGTTGTCAGGTCCCCTGGAACTGGAATTACAGACAGTTGTTATTTGCCATAATGACTGCTGGGAATTGAACTCTGGTCCTCTACGAGGAACAGCCAGTCCTCTTAACTGCTGAGCCATCTCTCCAGACCCAAGGACACCCAATATTATGTAAAAGAAGGAAAGTTTGGTTGTCTGGAGTGAATGAAAAGTATGTACTTGGTGCTAATTTATTTTATAATGATGGTTAATGATGAAGCATGGAAAGCTATATCCTAGCCTATTAATTTTACTCATTACTCTATTATTATTATTATTTGTTGTTGTTGTTTTGAGACAGAGTTTTTCTGTGTAACAGCCCTGGCTGTTGGAACTTACTCTATAGACCAGGCAGTCCTGGAACTCACAAGAGATCCACCTGCCTCTGCCTCTTGAGTACTGGGATTAAAGGTGTGTGCCACCATTGCCTGGCACTCTATTGTTATTATTTGTAAAAATTTTTTTTCTTTTTTTTTTTTTTTGGTTTTTCAAGACAGAGGTTCTCCATGTAGTTTTGGTGCCTGTCCTGGATCTCACTCCGTAGCCCAGGCTGACCTCAAACTCACAGAGATCTGCCTGGCTCTGCCTCCCGAGTGCTGGGATCAAAGGCGTGCGCCACCACCGCCTGGGTGTTCTTTGATTTTTTTTTTAATTTTTAAATTTTTTTATAATTTATTTAGTCCAGAAAAAAACACCAAAGGCCTTTTTACTATATAACTGTAGAGTTGAAGTTAAGATGAATCATAATCTAAGAATATTAGCTGTGGAGAGGAATTTGGAGATCAACTAGAATAACCCTCTTGTTGATGAGAAAGCTGGTTCAGAGAAGTTGTGGCTTGTTCAAGGACATAGAAAGTAAGTAAGGACTGATTTCAAGTTGAATACTATAAAGGTAACTAGTAAAGTAGAGAGAGCCCTGGACTTTGGAGTCATACAGACTTGATTTTAAGTCCATATTAACTGTGTGGCCTTTAGCAAGTAAAGCTGAGTCGATTTCCTGCTCTCTGTGGGGGTCCTGAGAACTAAGAGATAATATAAGTATAGCACAATGCCAGGCATTGCTCAGAGCTCAGTAAGTGCTGTCTGGTCTTTTGTACTGTTTTCTTGATTACTTAAAACAGGTCATATGGCTAAGTGATTATTCTTTATGAAATGGGAATCGATGAGAATGGTTGTTTTATGCCAAAGCCCTTCACTGGAAATCTGAGTTTTTGGTTGATTGGAGGAGGACACTGTTCACTACAAAATGAGTTGAAAATTTTTATCACCTGCCCTGTATGGTGTTGACATATTCATTTAATTTTTTTTTTTTTTTGAGACAAGGTTTCACAATTTAGCTGTCCTTGAATTTGCCGTATAGATCAAGCTGGCCTTGAACTCACAGAGCTCTGACTGCCTCATGTACCACCATGTCTGGATTCAACTTTTTTTAAAAAACCAACTCAGGACCCTTTTATCTTAAAAATTTGAGCATCTTAAAGATCTCTTATTTATATGTGCTATTAATTATTGGTATCCAGAAATTATTTATGGGAAATTATATTCATTTTATTAAACGAATAATTAAAAACATTTGTGTGTGTGTGTGTATGCACTCAGGAGTGCATGTATGCACATAAATGTCTGTGGAGGCTGTCGGATCCCCTAGAACTGGAGTTACAGTTGTGAGCCTCTTGATGTGGGTGCTGGGATCTAAATTCAGGTCCTCATGGTAGCAGTAGCAAACACTGTTAGCTGCTGAGCTCTTTCTAGCCCCCTCTTTTACTAATTTTAAAATGCCAGTGAAACTTACATGTTATGTTAGCCCAGGTGATATGTTAATAGTTATTTTCCAAGATAGAAGAAAACTGAGTGAGAAAAGTAGCTGGTGCTTTTTAATTTTTAATTTAATGTAGTTTAATAGAAGATAACTACTGCTTGAATGTGGTCTGTTGTACTGTGTTCTGGGTGAAGTATGTAAAGATGAAAAATTTACACAAATATGTAGCTGGGAAAGGGTAGTTTTTCAGATGATTTTAAATATTTTAAATACTATTCTAGTATTTGACAGGCTTTTAAGATTTATTTTAAAAAAATTATATGTATGTATGTGAGCCATCAGAATCATGTACATGCAGAGAAGTCTATAGATTCCAGAAGAGGGCATCCCCTGGAACTGGAGTTATAGGCACTTGTGAGTCACCATGTGGGTACTGGGAACTGAACCGACATGCTCTGTAAGAGCAGTTAGTGATCGTAACAGTTGAGCCCAGGCATTAGTTTTTTAAAGGAACCAGAAATCAGATATGAATAGTGAGTGGATCAGTGACTTTTTCACACTTGAGTGTATTAAAATCTATTCTCCTGTGGTGCATTTTAATTATTTTTTATTTATATTTTTTTGGTACTAGGGATTGGATCGAGGACCATGTGCATGCTAGGTAACTCTTCTACCATTGAGCTATATCCCTAGCTGTCGTTTTTTGACCTTTTATTTTGAGATAAAGTCTATTACCCAAGCTGGCCTTGAATTCACTCTGTAGTTTAGGCAGCCCTTGAAATTAAGAACTTCTGCTTTAGTCTCCTGAGTAGCTGGGAATATAGGCCTACAGCACCATGCCTAGCATCCATACATAGTTTTATAAAATCATGCGTGCTTATTTTGGAAAATGCTGGCACACTGAATTAGGTTTAACTTCTGTCTTGGTTGTGAGCCTAGCCTTTAATGGCTGAGCCATCTCTCCAGCTCAGATTTATCTCCTAAATGTGACACATTTCATCATAAATCATATTCACACATTGTATAGCTTCTGGTAAATTCTCATGAATTAGAAATAAAAAGGCATAGTCCCTTTATACTACTGTGAAAATTAATATTGACCTACCAAGATCCCTGGTAGGGTTTTGAGGGCCTTCGAAGGGTACTTGGACTATACTTGGAAAACCACAGATTTAGACAAATTGACCAGATTTACTATAATAAATAGATAATCTAGATGTTACTGTGAAATGGATGTAAGCCTTAATCTTAGAAACCATCTTATTACTTGATACACAGAACAGTTTAATTTTGAAATGTGACGTGACCATTACATATTTGAATGTTTTTTATAGATAAGATATTGTATTATTACTACTTAGAGATAGGAATTATGAAAAAGTATTTCCTTATCGTCAGTTTATAGTTTAGTTGGTGGGAGAAGGTATATAATATTTCGAGAAGATGACTATTGCAGTGTTCTCTGTTGTGTGACCTTGTGATACTAGTTAGATTAGACAGGAAGACTCATAGAATTAGAGTAGTCTTGCAAAGTTAAGTTGTAATTTACATTTGTACCGTCATTGCTATTCTATTTTTAAAAAGATTTGTATAGTTTATTTCTAGTATATTTTAAAAAATTAACTTATTTTGAGACAGGATCTCACCATGTTACTTTGGCTGGTTTGGAATTCACTATGCAGACCAGGCTGGCCTCCTGCCTCTGAATCCTGAGTGCTGAGGTTAAAGGTATGCATCACCACACTTGTCTTATTTCTAGTGTTTTCAGAGGTTTTTTTTTTTTTCTTTTTGCCTTTTCAAAAACTTAACTCAGCATATATCATTGATATTCTATATATGGGAGAGAAAGATGAAGATCACGTGGGTATGAATACGTATATATTAAAATATATAGTCCTGCCAGGCGGTGGTAGCACATGTCTTTAATCCCAGCACTTGGGAGGCAGATGCAGGTGGATCTCTGAGTTTGAGGACAGCCAGGACTACACAAAGAAGAAACTTTGTCTTGAAAAACCAAATATATATGTATATTCTCATTATAGTAGGATTAAAATACTCAGATTTTTCTTTGGTGGGAAGAAATACATACACAGAATAAACATCTCCTTGCTAACATTTTCCTTTGTAGAAACTGTGTTCTAATGCTTTGTAAGATACCTTGTGCTTACATGTTTCCTTACTGAATTGTTAAAAGGATTAAAAAATGTTGTAAAGTGCCTATGTTGTGTGACAATACTTTTCCTGAAGGGACACACATACACGTGTACTCACCCCAGATGGGGATCCCAAAAAAGACCAAAGTACAGATGCCACCAAAGTCCAGCTTGGTGAACCAGTAAGTGTTTATTGTGGTCCCTTACAGGAATGTGGGTGAGGGGTCCCTTACAGGAATGTGGGTGAGGGGTCCCTTACAGGAATGTGGGTGAGGGGTCCCTTACAGGAGCAGAAATGACTCACAGACAGCCGCATCACCAATGCCCACCTGAGCACAGGTGACAGCCCACAAAAGCTGGGAACCTGGAGCACCCCGCACAGCCTGCAGGCAGCTCAACAGGCTGGAGAGTGTCCTTTCTATGTGACTGGTCTACACCTCTTCCCGGCAGCTCAGCTACTTTCTACTATTCCTAGACAGCTGCGCTGGTCTGAGTCTTCTTTGCAGCCCCAAATTCCTTGGCTGAGAGGGTCTCTCAGCTTCTATTGCTTACTCTGGAAGGGAGGGGCCTGGTGAATCTGGTCAGTTTCAGGGAGTTCGTGAAGCTATTTTGAGTTGTTTACTTTTCCTGTTTAAAGAGCTTCCCTGCAGGATGGAATGTTTCAATCTTGGAGGTTAATTAAAAAACAGCTTGGCATTAGAGTCACTCTGAAGATTTATTTTTATTATGTGTACAGTGTTCTGCCTGCATGTATGCCTGCCTGCAGGTCAGAAGAGGGCGCCAGATCTCATTACAGATGGTTGTGAGCCACCATGTGGTTGCTGGGAGTTGAATTCAGGACCTCTGGAAGAACAACCAGTGTTTTTAACCGCTGAGCCATCTCTCCAGTCCCAGCCTGGCATTAGAAAACACATAGAAGCTGTTATTTTCTGGCTCAGTATTACCTCTAATATACTATTTATACAAGACATGAAGGCTTCTTAATGTTTTGGGTAGTCTGATTTTTCTGTTCAACATAGTAATGGAACTTTTCTTGCCTCCGTGGGATGTTGTTACTATGTTTAGGCACTGTGCTACCTGCTTCATGTACATTGCATCTCTAAAGCATCATAATCTCACCGTGAAGTGACAAAAAGTTTCTATTTGCCGGGAGGTGGGTAGTGAACGCCTTTTAATCCCAGCACTCGGGAGGCAGAAGCAGGTGGATCTCTGAGTTTGAGGCCAGCCTGGTCTACAAAGTGAGTTCCAGGAAAGGCTCCAAAGTTACAAAGAGAAACTTTGTCTCGAAAAAAAACCAAAAACAAACAAAAGTTTTGTTTAATAATGACAACACTGAGGTGTGGAATGGTTAGCGGTCCAAGGAACTTCAGACAAAGAACAACAAAAGTAGAGCTGGAAATTAAACCTATTCTGCTCTGTTTTTAGGGTAATCTTTTATCTTTCCACTTAGGCAGTACATTGAAGGAACTATTTGGATTATAATGGAATTTTTACGGGTTATCTGTATGTTGGGAGATGTTGGATGGTGGTTATACTCCTTTTTAAAAATACCAATTGATACCTAGATTCCAAAGCTGATTTTCTTTACAGCTGTCTGTCTGTCTATCTATCTATCTATCTATCTATCGATCATGCACATGTGTGGAAGTCAGAGGACAACTTTTGGTAGTTGATTATCTTTCCACTATGTAGTTCTCTGTGATTGAACTTGTTGTCATGTCTGACAGTATATGTATCTAGTGAGCCATCTCATTGGCTCCTAACACTGATTTTAAAAAAGTTATCGAAGCACTTAATTACTTAATTGCTTGATAAAACTGTGGTAAAATAGTAATATTAAAAAATTTGAGATCTCTTTTCAAAAATTATGCATTTGTAGGCTTTTACAGATGGTTTTAAGCCAAGCATTGCCTTACTTATGCCATCTAGTAACATTGCCTCTCGATTGAATAATATGGTTATAGTCATGGTTGAAAGACTATTGTGGCTTAGAAAGCTTGAGGAAGAAACTCATTTGTACTGGCAGTCAGCCAATATTTTATAAGCTACAATTTTCCTTAGAAAAACTGGTGGTTTGTAGCCCCATAATTTGTGGTTTTTCTGAACTTGTAAGAAGATCACACATTTAAAAATGACCTTATCACTTTAATATTTTAATCGACATGTAACTGTCAGATTTTTGTTATGTTATAGCATTTATTTAAATTTCCTGGGCTGACAATCTCAATAATTTATGTAGCATGATTAGATCCCCCCCATTACAAACAAACTTAAAAATTAAAAACACTTCCAGTAAAGTCACAAGCACAGTTAAAGGCAAGAGGATGTGTCTGTGTTGCTTGTTAAAATCCTTGTAGAATCCATGAGATTTCATTATTTACCCACTGCTCCCTGGATGTGTTGAATTAAGTTATGGTATGTGGTTTGTTTAGGTTTGTTCAGTGGTGTGCACTTTTTAATTTTGTTTTCCCCCTGAGACAGTGTGTCCTTCGTTAGTGCTGGCTGTCCTGGAACTTGCTCTGTAGACCAAGCTGGCTTCAAACTCAGAGATCCACCTGTCTCTGCCTCCCAAGTGCTGCGAGTGCCACTACCTCCTGGCCTGTTTTCCATGCTACCACTGTTGTTTTTTTCCCATGCAGATGGAAAAGAACACTGTACTTGAAATGCTTCCTTTTGTACTTTATTGTAATGGTTTGTGTGTAGGTTGTTAAATTTGTGAGATTATTCACAGATTAGTGAGAACATAAGTCTTTTTGATTTTAGGTTAATATTAAATGGGGTATAATATCCTTCCTACTTGAAAGATTTTGATAAGCCAAAGTAATAGTTCCATTTTTATGTCCATGGAAGATTCTCCCTGCCTTCTCTCTCTCTCCTCTCTCTCCACCTCTCTCCAGTATTGCGTAGGCTGACCTCCTGGGCCCAGCTCATCATTTCTCATCCTCTCAAGTAACCAATAAAGGCAAGTACTTTAAGTATCTGGCTCAGGGTTTGCTTAAAAAGTATTGTGTACTCTCCAGCTCTGGAGTCTACTCACTCTCACTCATGATTGGAATTACCTGAGAGTTTGAAAAACCACAGATGCTTAAGTTTTTTTCTTAAGTGATTCTAATTTAATTGGTCTGATATGGTGCCTAAGTCCTTAGAGTTTTAGTAGTCCCAATATGCATCTGAGGCTAAGAATCAGTGTTCTGGAAGTTTATCAGGCCATTCAAAGGGGAAATATTTGGTTTCAGAGAATTTGCAAAACTTTTAACTTTGAGATTAGCATCTCATGCTATTATGTAAAAAATAATAAATCCATATTTGTAATGTCATTTCAAGAATGTTACATAAATGGAATCCTTTGTTTCTCAACCTGTGGGTCTTGATCTTTTTGGTCAAACAAGCCTTTCATAGGGATCAGATATCAAATATCCTGCATATCATATTCATATTACGATTCATAACTGTAGCAAAATTACAGTTATGAACTGTCAATGAAATAATTCTATGGTTGGGGGGTCACCACAACATGAAGAGTTGTATTAAAGGGTCACAGTGTTGGGAAGGTTGAGAACCACTGCTTTAGTATGTCAGCTTTTAAGATTGTCCTTTTTTTTTTTTTTTTTTTAACTTGATGTAATTCCCTTAAGATTCATCCAAGTTGTGTGATGTGTTAGTAGCTAAGTAGTTTTCCATGTAGGTAGATATGTATCACAATTTGTTTAATCATTCACCTGTTGGAGAACGTTTGGGCTGTTTCCAGTTTGGCTATTACGAATAAAGTTGCTGTTTGAACATGCCTTTGTATAGTCGTAATTTTCTATGTCTCTGGAGTAAATGTTAGTGCAGGTGCTGAATTGTTGGATGAAAGTATTGTTGGTTCTGTAAGGCACTTCTGTATCTTTACAAGCATATCTATATCTATATCTATATATCTATACATAGCATATATATACATATATATATATACATATATATATATATGTATATATATAGTCTGTTTTTTGTTTTTCAAGACAGTTTCTCTGTGATGTCCTTGTTTTGTAGACTAAGTTGACCTCAAACTCAGAGATTCATTTGCTTCTGCCTCCTGAGTGCTGGGATTAAAGGCGTCCATCTTGTTGTATTTTTAAATATGTTCACCACCACTGTGCAAATGATCCAGTCTTTTCACATTTTCACACATATTTGCTTGCCATTAACATTTTAACAGAAAAATTGATAGTTTTTAAAGAGCAGTTTTACTCATTTTCTAGTTGGATTGCCTCTTTTACTGTTTCATTTTGAGAATTAAAAAAAAAAATCTATATTCTAGTGAGAAATCCTCTATTAGGTTTGAGGTTTGGAATTTTCTCCCAGCCTGTAGCTTGTCTCTTGATCTTAAACACAGGCCATAAACTCTATGAGGGTATCTGTGAGAGACTTCCCTGTCAGGGTCTTGATTCTCAAGTTAAAGAAGTCTACTAGCACCTGATGGTGGTGGCACACGCCTTTAATCCCAGCACTCGGGAGGCAGAGGCAGGCGGATCACTGTGAGTTCCAGGCCAGCCTGGGCTACAGAGTGAGCTCCAACAGGCACCAAAGCTACACAGAGAAACCCTGTCTCGAAAAACAAAAAAACCTCAACCAAACAAAAAGTCTACTAGCTATGTGTTCTAAGGAGTTTTTTTTTTTCCCTAAAAATGAAAAAAAAGAGGTTTATAATTTTACTTTTAAGTCTATGCTGCATTTTGAGTTTTTTTTTTTTTTTTAAATAAAGTATGGGGTATAGGTTAAAGTTTCTTTTTGGTCTTACAGATATCTAGTTCCTTCAGCTTCATTTTTTTGAAAAAGCTATCCTTCCTCCACTGAATTGCTTTTATACTTTTGCAAAAAATTGTTTCAGTATGCTTTGTGTATCTGTGTCTGGGTTCTCTTTATGTTTGTCACTTTTAATACTGTGTAATCTTTGTTACTAAAGCCATACAATAGTGCTTAAATGGGGTGGAGTGTTCCATTTTGTTCTTTTTCAAAACTGTTTTAGCTATTCTAATAGTCTATCCATCTGTCTGTCTATCTGTCTGTCTATCCATTCATCCATCCATCCATCCATCCATCCATCCATCCATGTACATAAAAAACATGTTGGGAATTTCCAAAAATTTATAGATAATTTTGGAGAGAATTGACATTTTTACTGTGGGTCCCTTTGGCATTGGATTTTGACAGATTGGTATGAAGTTAGGAAGTAGTTCTGTAGACAGTACCCAAATTGCTAAAATTGTATTGATATATAGTTAGTAAAACATTAAACTTTTAAAAGCTTCCAATAAAGAGCATTAATACAATAATGGAAGTAGAAGCAATTATTCACTTTGTATCCTTAAGAGTTCTGTCATGGGACAGACATTGTTCAAGGCACTAGAATACAGTGGTGAATAAGATAGACATAGTTCCTCCTGTTAATGACCTTATGTTCCAGTGGAGTTAAAGGCAGCAGAGCCCAATAAATTTTATGGATTAGTGATGTCCTGTTGTGGTTTGAATGTGAAATGGCCCTATATAGACTCATGTGTTTGGACACTTGGTCCCTAGCTGATAGTGCTGTTTGTGAAGTTATGGAACCTTTAGGAAGTTGAGTGTTACTGAAGGAAATATGCCACTAGGGGCAGGCCTTGAGGTTTTATTTATTTATTGGGTTTTTTTTGTTTTTGTTTTTTCTGGTTTGTTTGTTTGTTTTTTTTTTTGTTTTTGTTTTTTTTTTTTTGAGACAGAGTTTCTCTGTGTAGTCCTGGCTGTCCTGGAATTCACTCTGTAGACCAAGCTGGCCTCCAACCCAGAGATCTGCCTGCTTCAGCCTCCAGAATGCTGGGATTAAATGTGTGTGCCACCACTGCCCAGCTTGCCTTGAGGTTTTATGAAGTCTGTCCTTGTTTCCTGCTCTTTCTCTGCTTCTGAACTGCTGATGCCCTACTCTCTTGCAGGCCTCACACTCCTGCTGCCATGCCTTCCTTGCTGTGATGGACTGTATCCCTTTTGGAACTGTGACCCAAATAAACCCCCTCTCCCATAAATTGTTTTTGTCATAATATTTTGTTACACCAGCAGTTAAGATAGTTACTGTAGTTGTGGCAAAAGTCATGGAAAGATAGGATATAGAAAACCAAAATTTTAAGTTCCTTCTGGAAATGGAAGGGAATTTTGTGATCAGCATTGATAATGATCAGCATTGAGGAGAACAAATGAGAGTGAAAAAGTGATTTGTTAGAAAATAGGCTAGTGATACTTGCTTCATAAAGTCACATCCTCTGGAGTTTCTGTTTGTTCCTCCCCCAATTCATTGATTTGATAATAGTAAGGAA
Organism: Peromyscus eremicus; assembly: GCF_949786415.1. Lineage (NCBI taxonomy): Eukaryota > Metazoa > Chordata > Mammalia > Rodentia > Cricetidae > Peromyscus > Peromyscus eremicus. The sequence continues at coordinate 11,479,975 of NC_081419.1, read as the reverse complement.
AATGTAGGGCTCTTTAGATTTTGGCATGGTTTGAAAACAGTAATTAGGGTGTGTATGTGTGTATGTGTGTGTGTGTGTACATACGTGTGGAGGTCAAGGGGCTTCCTTTATTGTTCTTATTTTTCGGGACAGTCTCTTACTGAATCTGGAACTTGTTGTTTCAGCTAAACTGGCTGCCTCCACTCCTCCAAGGTGGGGGATTATAGAAATGTGCCATCACTCTTGATTTTTTTATGTGACTGCTGGGGAGCTGAACTTGGATCCTTAAGCCTGTGTGGCAGGCACTTTCATTGACTGATCCACCTTCACAGCTCCTAGTTAGGATCCTTGCCCACCAAGACAGTGTTTCTCTGTGTAGCCCTGGCTGCCCTGACCTTGAACTCAGAGATTTGCCTGCCTCTGCCTCTCAAGTACTGGGATTGATAATTCTAATTCCAGGGAATCTTGACACCCTCTTCTGATCACAGGTACCAGGCATGCATGTGGTGCACATGTATTACATGCAGGCAAAACATTCCTATACATAAAATCTTAAAAAAAGTTAAAAAAACAAAACAAAGAAGCATTATGATATAGTGTTGTATATATAACTCTGGGTCTAGCATATTGCTGAATTTGGGGTAGACAACTGGAGTAAAGGACATAGGCCTTACTTTCATTGAACTTTTGTGTAAAGAGAAGTCCAAAAGAAGAATTGGAGAGGATTTTTGTGAGGTGTCAGTTTTGAAGAATAAGCAGGACTCAAGTAGAGGAGAAGAGTAAATCTGAGCAGGAAAATAAAGTATGGAAATAGCTGGAAATAAAATGGGCTTTGGTCAGAAGATCTTGTTTGAATCAGGACTAGCTCAGTGACCTTAGATGTTCCTTGGAGTCCCTTGATGGTTTCTTGGCCTTTCTTTTTAGAAAAGATTTATTTGCAGGTAAATGAGTGTTTTGCCTGCATGTATGTATATTCAACCATATGTGTGTCTTGTGCCTGAAAAGGCTATTGGCTAATTTATTAAAATATTTAATAATTTGGATAATTAATAATCACATTTATGATTTTTTAAAAAAGTAATTTGTGCATGGTTTCTAGTTCACTGTTAGGTATGTAGGTGTTATTATTTTACTCCTGTTAAAAGAATGGTGTACCAGAAAGAGATGTCATTGCCCTTCAGGAGTTTTTGATCTCAGTTATAAGCCACATTCCCAAGACATATGCTATTATAAAATGTAAGATGTATGCTATTGTGCCTAAGTTTGTGATACAAATACAAGTCAAGTCAGAATACTTATGTATCAGTGAGATTAAGTGTAACCCAGGAAAAACATGACAGTGGCTCCATATTAAGAAAATGTTTATGGCAGAAAAGCATAAATATGACTGCCACTGCTGCAGAAACTTTAGTATGTATGTATGTATGCATGCATGCATATATTTATTTATTTATTTATTTATTTATTGAGGGCAAGGTCTCTTGGCTGGCCCAGAACTCAGAGATGCCTGCCTCTGCCTCTCCAGTGCTGGGGTCAGGTGCCTGCTACCACGCTAGCCTTTTGTTTAAATAAAAAAAAATTTGTGTGTTGAGTGTTTGGTCTGCATGTATATCTATGCATCACTTGGATGTGTGGTGCACAAGAGGGCCAGAATAAGGATTCAGTCCCCTGGAATGGAGTTATAGATGGTTGTGAACCACCATGTGGGTGCTGGTAGTTGGATCCAGGTAGGTCTTTTAGAAGAGCAGCCAGTGCTTGCTTGCTTCTCCCTCCCTCCCACCTTCCCTCCTTCTCTCCCTCCCCTCCCCTCCCTCCCTTTTCCTTCCCTCCCTTCCCTTTCCTTCCCTCCTCTCTTTGAGATAGGGTCTCTATGTAGCCCTGGCTCACCTGGAACTTGCTGTGTAGAATAGGCTTACCTTGAACTCACAGAGATTCTGCCTCTGAGTGTACTCCTGGCCTGCAGCCAGTGTTCTTAACAGGTGAAGAGTCTCTCCAGCCCTGCTGGGGAATTTTTTTTGTTTTGTTTTTTTGTTTTTTGTTTTTTTGTGACAGGGTTTCTCTGTGTAACTTTGGAGCCTGTCCTGGAACTCACTCTGGTCTTAAACTCACAAAGATCCTCCTGCCTCTACCTCCTGAGTGCTGGGATTAAGGTATGTGCCACCACCGCCCAGCTGCTGGGGAAATTTTTACTAACATTTAAAGAGTCTCATTCTGAAACCTGTAGTATCTTAAGCCTGAACTTAGTGAACTTGTATCTGATTTTTAGATGATAATATGTAGAATTTATTTTGGGGGTACTTTAACTTATAAATCACATTATTTACGTGTGTGTGTGTGCGCGCGCGCGCGCGGTGTTTATTTGTTCCTTCAGAGGAAAACCTATGACAGTTGGTTCTCCTTCACTATTTGTGTTTTTGGGGATCAAACTCTAGGTTATCAGGGTTGGTGGTAAGGCATTTGTTCTCTGAGTGGAGTATGGCAGTTTTAATTATCAACTTGACACTAAGAATCTTAGTGAGGGATCATCTACCTTGCTTGGGTTGGCCTGTGGGTATATTTGTGGATTAAGTTAATTGATGTGAGAAGACTCAGCCCATTGGCACCATTCCCTAGGCAAGGGGTTACTGAACTGTTCCAGTAGAGAAATTGGGCTGAGCCCAAGCAAGCAAGTGAGCATACGTGCATTCATTTCTCCCTCTCTTCTGTGCATGTGGTATGATTAGCTTGCTTCAGACTCTAGTCACTGGACTGTAACCTGGAATTGTAAGTTGTTTTATTACAGCAAAAGAAATCAAGCTAGGACAGAGTGTGTATATGGTGGTGGTTGTGTTTTTTTTTCCCCCTAAAGTGAGTTGTTTTTGTGACAGACTTTAATGTCTGCTGTGGCTTTCCTGTTGTATATGTGTAAATTAATGAAGCTCTGATTTCATGCATTAAAATTTATTGTTAGAGACTATAAGTTTCTGAAAGTTTATTGAGCAGGTAGTTTTACATCTTTAGATTAATTGGATTTCAGCTTTTTTTTTTTTTTTTTTCTCCCTAGACAGGGTTTTTTGGTGTAGCTCTGACTGTCCCAAACTCACTCTGTAGACCAGGCTTGCCTCCAACTCAGAGATCCACCTGTCTCTGCCTCTAAAGTGCTGGGATTAAAGTATGTACCACTCCCCCACCCACACCTCTTTTTTTTTTTCTTCTTCTTTGAGACAGGGTTTCTCTGTATAGCTTTGGAGCCTGTCCTGGATCTCACTTTGTAGACCAGGCTGGACTCGAACTCACAAAGATTCACCTGGCTCTGCCTCCCAAGTGCTGGGATTAAAGGCGTGCGCTACCACCGCCCGGCTTTTTTTTTTTTTTTTTTTAAATCATGTGCATATGTGTAATGCTAGGATATTTTTTTTCTCTTGAAAAGCAGCTCTATCAGTTCTATACAGTCAATACTGAAATTTTTTTTTTTTGTACAATTCTCTTGGTGGCTATGGTGATTTTATTAAATAACCAGAACCTAGGTTATGCTTCTTTTATGTAGCTGTCTTCTGTTACTGGCAATTGGATAGATGACTTTTGGTTTGTCTGTAGGGGAATCTTCATATACTTGTATATCTCCTAGAACATGTCACATCACACTAGGTCAAAGAGAATTGTTATTAGTCCTTCTGGTCAGACTTTTCTTTTGAGACCACCAGCTCCCCAATAATGACACCAAAACTTACTATTAATTATGAAAGCTTGGCCTTTAGCTTAGGCTTGTTCCCAACTTGCTCTTATAACTTAAATTAACAGATTCTATTAATCTATGTTCTACTACATTTTTTTTTTTTAATCTCTTTTCCATTAATGTACCTCTGACTTCCTCAGTGTTTCACTGGTGTCTCCTTCCTGTGCCAGATTCTAATCTTGAGTTCCTCTATGCCTGGAAGTCCTGCCTAACCTCTTCTGCCTAGCTATTGGCCATTCTGCTTTTTATTACACCAGTCACAATGACACATCTTCACACAGTGTACAAATAGCCTGCATCAGAGAATCTTTGGAAGTATTTTAGTGCTTCATTGATACACGATTAGCTTTGTGAAATTGTGCAGGATCATGGTAGACTTTATAATTTTAATAAGAACAGCCTTACATTTACTGAATGTTGGGTACCATGCATTCTGCTGAGTAGCTTTAAATCATGGCAATACCTAATTTTATTTTTAAAATTTAAACATAGCAGCAGTGAGTACTGCTTTTATTTTTCTTCCTCTTTAGAGGTGATAGAGATTACATTTCTAAAGTTACACAGTTAGCAAGGCAGGGATTTGAACCTAAGTTGTCTGACTTCAGAGCCTGTTTACTTTTTTACCACTATGCTTTATTTAATTTTTTCTCAAATAATGCCTTTTTGGGAAACTATAATCAAGGGAATTTTTTATTTTATGTGTCCCTGTATGAGGACATTAGAAACCCGCTTCTGAAGCCGGGCGGTGGTGGCGCACGCCTTTAATCCCAGCACTCGGGAGGCAGAGCCAGGCGGATCTCTGTGAGTTCGAGGCCAGCCTGGGCTACCAAGTGAGTCCCAGGAAAGGCGCAAAGCTACATAGAGAAACCCTGTCTCGAAAAACCAAAAAAAAAAAAAAAAAAAAAAAAAAAAAAAAAGAAACCCGCTTCTGTTTGGGATTCTATAGTTGTATTCTTCTTACACTTGTTGCCTGTTTTATTAAATAGACTGGAAAATATAGTGAGTAAACTCCCAGATTTCAATGAATAGTAGTCCAGGGAAGGTGTTTTACATTAGCACATGGCTCTCCTTTATAAAGGCATTTCGGGACCTAAGTGAATGGGGATTCTATCTTCAGTCCATTCCTCCAAGGTTTTTCTTACTGGAAATGTGGGACAAGAAATTTCCTTTTAAGCATGTGAAGTGACCATTGCACAGCATCCCTTCTAATTCCATTGCTGAGCACTTAGTGTCATTGCCTTATTGAGCTCAAAGGGATGGGAAATTGAAGTGTCTTTTTCTTAGCGCATTTTCAGTTATGGGATCTCAATGTAGATAGAGGTTTCTTTGCCGCTATAACTCTTGGGAAGTAATGGAGAATAGATTTTGGTGGAGAGGTAGCAGTCTGTAATGCTGAGTTTCAGTAGATAGGCTAGAACAGTACTCTGGTATAGTTTGTAAAGTTATTGTTGCACACATTCAACTCTTGATTGTTGTCACAATCCTTTCAGTCAAGTAAGTAGATAAGTAGGTGGCAGTATTCTTACAGCACACGAGAGAACTGAGACTCAAATATGAAAGGAGAAAACTAGCTGGGAAGTTGCAGAGCTTTAGAATAATCCTTACAACATCTTTGGTGTTTTTTGGTTCCCCTCCTTCCCTGCGCCAGAAAATTATGTGCAACAATTTTTATACTTGCTATGGTCACTACTTTTGTATCATTAATAATGTGTCTTAGTTTATTGACATTTACTATGATATATAATCTTACTTTAAAGGTTCAGGAAATATTTTAGGGATTTGCATTGCCTTATAGTCATCGTTTCCTTCATAAGTGATATAATTCTTTTTAAAAAATTTTTTTTTTGCTTTTTTGTTTTTTGATATAATTCTTTAGATATATCAGCTAATGAAATACTTATACTCCTTAGAAGTAATACTTTGTAATAAAGCCTTGCTTCTAGGAGATAAAGTGACACATAAACTAAGTAAAGGAAATAGTTATAAAAATAAATTAGGAAATAAAACTAGAACAGTTATATTAGAACAGTTATGCTTTTTTTTAGTAAATGTCTCTCTTGTTCGAGACAGTTTCTGTCTCACACTGTTGCCCAAGATGACCTGGAACTCACAGTGTAGCCCAGGCTGACCTTGAACTCTAGATGGTCTTCTCAAGTTCTGGTTTACAGTTAGTATATTTCTTGTGAAATATGGTGTTTATCTGGATAGTTTCAACTTTGCCTAAGAAGCCAAGACATACTCTGCTTTTTTTTTTTTTTTTTTTTTAAATTGGAGACAGGGTTTGGCTGTGTAGATCAGGCTGGCTTTAAACTCACAGAGATGCACCTGCCTCTGCCTCCCAAGTGCCACAATTAAAGTTGTGTGCCAGCATGTCCAGCTTTTTAATTTTTTTTTTTTTTTTGAGACCGTGTCTATGTAGTCCAGGTTGGTTTGAACTAGTGATCTTCTTGGCTCAGCCTTCTGGGTTCTTAAGTAATGGCATTTACCACCACATTCAAGATTTTCCTTAGTATTAAAGTGTTGTGAGTGGTGCTGCAGAGTTTTTTGTAACTTGAGTTAGGTATTAGAAGCTGTGGGCTATTGCAGAATATTATTTGTATAGGTGGATTATTAATGAGAAAATAGGAGCTGGAGAGATGGCTCAGAGGTTAAGAGCACTGGCTGCTCTTCTAGAGGTCCTGAGTTCAATTCCCAGCAACCACATGGTGGCTCACAACCATCTGTAATGGGATCAGATTCCTTCTGGTGTGCATGAAGACAGAGCACTCATACACATGAAATATATGAATAAATAAATCTTAAAAAAAAATCAGGGTTGGGGATTTAGCTCAGTGGTAGAGTGCTTGCCTAGCAAGCGCAAGGCCCTGGGTTCGATCCTCAGCTCCAAAAAGAAAACAAAATCAGCACCGGGGCTGGAGAGATGGCTCAGAGGTTAAGAGCACTGGCTGCTCTTCCAGTGGTCCTGAGTTCAATTCCCAGCAACCACATGGTGGCTCACAACCATCAATAATGAGATCTGGTGCCCTCTTCTGGCCTGCAGACAGAACACTGTATAGACAATAAATAAATAAAATATTTAAAAAAAAGGGGGGGGGGGCTGGAGAGATGGCTCAGCTGCTAAAAGCACTGGCTGCTCTTCCAGAGGTCCTGAGTTCAATTCTCAGCACCCACATGGTGGCTTACAACCATCTGTAATGAGACCTGGCACCCTCTTCAGGCAGAACACTGTGTACATAATAAATTAAATAAACAAACAAACAAACAAACAAATAAATGAGAGAGAAAATAGTGTGGAAACTTCAGGCTATCCCCTACTCCTTTTTGAGACAGTGCCTCACTATGCAGCCATAGCTGTCCTGGAATTTACTATGCAATGTAGACAACTGGCCCTGAACTCAAGAGATCCACCTGCCTCTGCCTCCTGAGTGCTGGGATTAAAGATGTGTGCCACCATGCCTGGATATTTCCATTTTAACATACCAAATTTCACAGGCCTATTCTTTTTTTCCTTTTTAAATTTTTGGATTACTTTTCTTGAGACTCTTGTTAGAGATTTTTTTTTTTTTAAAGATTTATTTATTTTTATTTTATGTGCATTGGTATTTTGCCTGCATGTACTGGAGTTACACATGCCATATGGGTGCTGGGAATTGAACTCAGGTCCCCTGGAAGAGCAGCCAGTGCTCTTAACCACTGAGTCATCTCTCTAGCCCCTTGTTAGAGATTCTTTTCCTTAATTTATTTCAGAAAAGATGACTTTAGTGTAGCTAAATTTTAGTAGAATCATGATTTTATTTTATTTTTCTTTACAATGAAATGCCCTTTAGCTATCCCTTACAGTTTTAGTTTTGGTATAAATGGGAATAGATCAGACAGACAAATACCGTATTCCTTCCCCCTGCCCATATGTTCTCCAAGATCAAATTCAGGGCCTTGTGCATGCTAGACAAGGGCCCTGCTACTGAGCTGTAACCAAATTCACAAGTACTGTTTTTTTTGTACCTGGTTTATGACCTATAATCTTTAGAGTAACAGTGTACTCTACTGAAGATGCAGTTAATTTTTGCTTTTTGATAGGTTTTCAATAAATTTTTAGTAATTTATATCATAAATTCTCCGAAGCTTGATTGAGGTCTGTATCATTCAGGCTAGCATTCTTTGGATGATTTTGCAAGAATATAGTTACCCAGTGTCTTATTTAGGGTTTTTATTGCTGTGAAGAGACACCATGACTATGGCAACTCTTAGAAAGGAAAACATTTAATTGGGGTGGTGGCTTACAGTTGCAGAGGTTAGTCCATTATCATTGTGGCAGGCATGTAGGCAGACATGATGCTGGAGAAGGAGCTGAGATTTCTAGTTCTACATCTAGATCCACAGGCAGCAGAAGCAATTGTATGCCACAGAGCTTAGTTTGTGCGTAGGAGACCTCAAAGCTTTTCTCTGCAGTGACACACTTCCTCCAACAAGGTCACACCTACTCTAACAAAGCCACACCTCCTATAGGGGCCATTTTCTTTCAAACCATAACACTTAGCTTTCTGTAGCCTGTTATTTTAACATATGCATATTGAATAAAAAGGAAAAACTAGATTAAGGAAAAGTTACATGTAAATTTTGTCCTGCCATTGGCTAGGAATGGAAAATTCTGTTATTGCCTCCTTATTTGCCTAAAATAACCTTTAAGTCATTTTAATAAAGCTCGGCTATAATTAGTTACAAGACACATCATTTGAATCCTGGCCATAATGTGATTTCTGTATTTACCTGTATTGATAACAAGAATGTCTAGTAAAAATAAAAATTAAGCCCTTAAACAGATGCAAAACACTGCCTAGATGAAGTAATCCATGTAATATTACTCCCCTGAGAAAAGGGGAGGAAGATGTTAAGTACATACTAGGGCAGGCTAGGGAAATGGGTTAATGGACAAAGAGTATTTTGGACAAAGAGTATTTTGCTCTGCAAGCATGAGGACCTGGGCTCCAACGCCCAGTCTCATGTAAAAAGGTGGACATGAATGTGTGTGCCAGCACTTGGGGGATGAAGGCAGGTGCATCCTGAGAGCTTGGTGGCCAGTCAGCCTAGGTGACATGCTGACCTTCCAGTTCAGTGAGAGAACCTGTCTGAAGGCAGTAAGACAGAGATAGAGTAGGGCACCCAATGTCCTGCACTGGCCTTTGCATGTGGTGTACATGACTCACACATACCCCCCCCCCAAAAAAAAAAAAAGTGCAGATGAGGATGGGAAGAGCATGAGCCTGGGATTTGGGCAGTGTCACAAAGAAGTTACTTGGCAATCTTTGCCAAGAATCTTCACCCTCTAGAGGCTTATTATTACTATTATTATTATTATTTTTTTTTTTTTGAGAAGTGTTCTTGTTTTAGGCTTTTGACCAGTTTTAGAAGTCTCTGGTTATGTCTATTTGCTTTGTGAAGAAAGTTACTATCATAAAGCATCAAGTTCTTTTTTTGTTGTGATGTTGACTGGTTATGATAATAGAAAACTGATTTGGATTTTTCTTTGTAAAACTAGTTTTAAGGGGTTGGGGATTTAGCTCAGTGGTAGAGCGCTTGCCTACCAGTGCAAGGCCCTGGATTCAGTCCTCAGCTCTGAAAAAAACCCAAAAAAACCAAAAAAACCAAAAACTAGTTTTAAAGAGGAATGACATTGAAAGTACTTTATTTTTGTACTTCACTGTTGTCTTTCTCTTTGTTTACTTGTTTGAGATATCTTCACTATGTAGCCCTGGCTGACTTGGAATTTGCTATTTAGCCCAAGTTGGCCTCAAACTCACTTGAACTTACCAAGATTTATCCAACCTCTGCCTCCTGTGTGCTGGGATTAAGCCATGCCTGTCTTATGGTTGTCACTTAAAAGAAGCAGGTAAACTAGAAAAATAGACTCAGCACTTTGAAAACTACTGCCCAAAGAAAGGAAGCAACTTAATTATACTAGTTGAATTTCTTTTGAGTTTCCACTGTAAGGCTAAGGCAACATGTATAATCTGTTAGCCTGCGTGCATGTATGTGTAGAAACTATTTCTATAAATAAGTCAGTGCAATGTATTACTGCTATAATTCTCCCTGATTTTGTTATGAAAAATCTTAAACATGCAGGAAACTCAAATAATTATAAATGTTATGCAGTAGGTACAACATCAATCCTAGTGCTAATATTTCCTTTTATTTACCTCACATTTTCTATCAGTATCTTTTTTGATGAATTCTTGTTTTTTGTTTTAGATTTATGTCTATGAGTGTTTTGCCTCCATATATATATATATATATATATATATATATATATATATATATATATCTGTGCATCACATGTGTGCCTGTTGCTGATGGTTAAAAGAATGTGGTATATTCTCTGAAACTGGAGTTATCTATGGTTTTAAACAACCATGTGAGTCTCAGGAACTAAACCTGTGTCCTCTGCAAGAACAAGTGCTCATCATTCTTTTAATTAAAGAACAATACTTATTTGTACATTTTTGCTAAAATTTACATGTAAAATGCACAGTTCTTACATATGTCATGAATGCTGGTCATTAATTAAGCATCTGATGTTTTTAAGGGTCTGCTAGTCCTGCAGATGGAAACATTGATAAGGTATTGACTGCCTTCATGGTGCAAGTAGGAGAGAGACATAGGAAAGAAAGTTTAGTACAATACTATTTAGAACTTTTAGTTGTGAATAATAGAAATAATAGGTCTTGCTTAAAGATACCAAAGGCAGGAATTGGAGAGGCTTAGGTAGGTCTAGAACCAGTAGTCAGAAGGCCTGTAAGATCATGTTTTCCTATCTCTATCTATCTATCTATCTATCTATCTATCTATCTATCTAACTAACTATTTATTTTTTGTTTTTCAAGACAGGATTTCTATGTGTAGCCCGGGTGGGTTTGGAATTTGTTTTGTAGACCAGGCTGGCTCTAACTTAATAGAATCTGCCTGCTTCTGCCTCCTGATGCTGGGATTAAAGGCATGCACCACTATGCCCAGCCAATAGTGTGTTTCCTTAAACCATATCACTCTGCTTGTATATGTTTATTATGTTCTTTTTGAGGACCCACTTTCTCTCCTTACTACAAATGTGTGACTACTCGCACAGCCTTTACTTTAGTGTTAACATTTCTCAGTCACACATAGACATACCCATTTTTTATTTTAATGTCCATATTTCTGGGAGGTAGACTCTGATTGGCTCAGTTCTTCTTCAGTAATGCTTGAGGGCAGGATTTTGGAATATGTATCTCATCCTGGAAGCTTGCTTTTGTGGTTTTGCTGAGGTGTCTTTGTGTTGGGGAAGGATAGAAGATACCATTCCCAGAGCAGGTTTTTTTTTTGTGTGTGGGCTATTGTAAGTAAGATAGGTAGACACTGAAAACTGCTTCATTTCTAACTAAAAGTATGGTAATTTTGTAGAAAAAACCAGGGTATAGGAATAACATAGAAGAAGCCGGTGCTGGTGCACATGCCTTTGATCCCAGCACTTGGGAGACAGAGGCAAGTGGATCTCTGAGTTCAAGGCCAACCTGGTCTACAGAGCGAGTTCCAGCACAGCCAGGGCTACCCAGAGAACAGCCAGGGCTACCCAGAGAAAACCCTGTCTGGGAAAGAAAGAAAAGAAGAAGAGAAGGGAGAGGAGTAGGAAGACGAAGAAAAAGAAGAGTAGCATAGAAGGGAAGTAGATAAAGGAGATGAATCACTGTTTAGGTTGGAGTAGGGGCAAATAACTTCCTGGAGAAATGGGTAGCTGAATTGGGTGTTTGAAAGATGAAAATCAAGTACAGCAGTGTGAAAGAGGAAGGAGGCTGGTGTGTTCAGGTAACTTGACTGTAACTGTATCCTTATACTTGCAGGATAAATTTGGCAGCATAGCTTTGGTAGAGGTCAGAGAAACAGAGATTGGGTTAGTTCATGGGGAACCCTAGCCAAGGAAGGTGACAGTCAGATTTGTTTCCTCAAGAAAGATCATTTTGAGCTGGCCGTGGTGGCCCAGAACTCCAGATGCAGAGGCAGGTGGATCTCTAGGTCAGCTTGGTCTAGGCATTAAATCGGCAGTATTTAGTATTTTATTTGATGTGGGGAGTGGATGGAAGCTTAAGATGATATCTCCTGGTCTTCTGACTTTGAATTGGAATGAATATCAGCCAAAAATAAGAGATTTAGGAGAGGGCTGGAGAGGTGGCTTAGCAGTTATTAGCACTTGTTCTTTCGGAGGACTCAGGTTTGGTTCCCAGTACCTTTTGACTTTTCTACTCTGTACTTGTACTTGGTTCATCTGAACATGGTTGGAAACACATCTCATTGTACACACATAGACAGCCATATTTTCAAATTGTTTGTTTTTTGAGACAGGGCTTCTCTGTGTAGTCTTGGCTGTCCAGGAACTCAACTCAGAGATCTATCTGCCTCTGCCTCTCGAGTGCTTGGACTAAAGGTGTGCACCAGTGATACCTGGCTTCAAATTCTTGACCTTAAAAAACTCTGGGTTTTTAATGCTGCCAGGCAATCAATGCTTAGTCCACTCTATCTCCTAGATAGTTGTTAGGTTACAGATTCTCTTCCTTCCTTCCTTCCTTCCTTCCTTCCTTCCTTCCTTCCTTCTTCCTTCCTTCTTTTTTTTTGTTTTTTTTGAGACAGGGTTTTTCTGTGTTGTTTTGGTGCCTGTCCTGGATCTCGCTCTATTGACCAGGCTGGCCTGGAACTCATAGAGATCCGCCTGGCTCTACCTCCCGAGTGCTGGGGTTAAAGGTGTGCACCACCACCACCCGGCAATATTCTTTTTCTTCCCATCTTACAATATAGTCCAGATTGGCTGGGTGGCGGTAGCGCACACCTTTAATGCCAGCACTTGGGAGGCAGAGTCAGGTGGATCTCTGTGAGATCGAGGCCAGCCTGATCTATAGAGCGAGATCCAGGACAGGCACCAAAACAACACAAAAAACCAAAAACAAAAAAAACCAAAACAACCAACCAACCAACCAAACAAAAAAATATATTCCAGATTGTGTAGCTCATCCTGACCTTGAGTTTAAGATCATCTTGCCCCTCTCTTTTCAATGAGGAAAAGCTATGCATCATCACAAGGGACTTGTTTTTCTTTCTTTTTAAACCAATAACACCTTCACTTCCATCCAACCTTACTCCCTACTTCTCTAAAGACAATGAATCATTATGTACCTATGCAGTTTTTGCCCTCATTATTCTTATTTTTTAATTAATTTTTTAACTGATTATTTGGGAATCTCACATCATGAGCCCGATCATGCTCACCTCCTCATCTTCCCATGTCCACCCCTTTCCCCCTGTGACCTCTCCCCCAAAAAATACCTCCCCCAACAAGTCCATTTTGTGTGATCCATATGTTCACCAGAGCATGGTCAAATTCCTAGTGGCCAGCCCCCCAAGGGCGGATGAGTCTTCATCTGCATCTGTGCCAGAAGTCATCAGCTGAGGAGAGCCATTAGGTGGCCTGAGCAGACATTAACATTGCTTCAGGACACAGTCCCTATTATAGGCATCTGTATAGGCTTTGCGGTAACATGGGCCACAGACATCAAGCAAGATCCTTGGCTGTATCACCACCACTGACCCACTCATGAATCTCAGCAGCTGCATGGATCATGAGCCTCAACATGGTCTCAGGTGGCTCCACAGGCCACTCACATCAGCATGGCTCTCTGAGGCAGCAAAGCCTGAGGAGGTCACCAAGGCATCAGGCAGGATCTCAGGCTTTATTTTGGCCTGGGGCAACAGCATAGACCACCAACACCTATGTGACATTGGGTGGTGTCATTGACCATGGTGGTCATTTGAGGAGGTCCAATCCAGAAAGTGAGCCTTTCCTTAATTGTGGCCTCCGTCATTGACCAGAGCCAGGGGAATCCTGAGACTGGGCCGCAGGCAGGTTAGGGGGCTGTGTCTGCATCTGCATAAGCTCCAGGCTGTGGTACACCATCCTGCCAACCCTACTGGGCAATGATAGCATGTGGACCTCAGTCCTCTGACCTGTCACCATTGTCATGTCTCCAATTCTGCCTCTCCCTAGTGCATGCCCTGCTCCATTTATCTGCCTTTCTCACCTCTCCATCACATATTTGTTCATTATAGTGGCCCTTGGTGGCTTTTGGCCACGTGGTACCGAGAGCCCTGGGCAGCACTTGGGTGACTTCCGCCCTCATTCTTTTTTTTTTTTTTTTTTTTTTCGAGACAGGGTTTCTCTGTGTAGCTTTGCACCTTTCCTGGATCTTGCTCTGTAGACCAGGCTGGCCTCGAACTCACAGAGATCCGCCTGCCTCTGCCTTCCAGTGCTGGGATTAAAGGCGTGCGCCACCACCGCCCAGCCCCGCCCTTATTCTTAACCATAGAACTACTTGTGCTTTTATTAAATCCAATTCTTATGTACTACATGTTATCATCTCCTTCCAAATACTCAAGATAGTGGTGTAGGAATCCCTTTCTTCAACTTTCCTGTATCACCATGGTTTTGTTTTAAAACACATAAATGTAATTTTACTCATGTTTAATCAATTGACCTCATTTTAACTGCCAGATATCATTCTATTTTTTACTGAAATGTAATCCATATGTGGTGGTTTGAATACTGAATGTCTCATATATTTGAATGCTTGATCATTAGGGAGTGGTGATACTTGAGAGGCTACTTGTGAGCAAGTGTGTCACTGTGGTATGTCAAGTGTGTCAAAAGCTCAAGCTAGGCCCAGGATTTCTCTCTTTTTGCTGCCTGAGGATCTGGTTGTAGAACTCTCAGCTGCTATGTCTGCCTGCATGCCACCATGCTCCCCACCCTGAGGATGATGGACTAAACCTCTGAAACTATAAGCAAACCCCAATTAATTGCTTTCCATTTTTAGAGTTGCTGTGGTCATGGTGTCTCTTCACAGCAGAACACTAAGACACGATATAACATAAAATTCAAGGGTATGAGTCTATGTTTTAATGTATTCTGTCCTTGTACATCCATTCCACTGATTCTAGAACATTTTTTATTATCTCTTAAAAAGCCCTGAACAATTTCTGTCGTTTTCTCCCCAGTCCCTGGAAATCACTGATCTACTTGCCACATCTATAGGATTTACCTGTTCTGGACATTTTGTGTAAGTGAGATAATGTAATACATGGTCTTTATGTCTAGTTTCTTTGCCTAATTATGTTTTTGTTTAATGTTCTTGTTGTACTAAAGGGGAAAGGATTAGTTTTGGCTTATGGTTCCATGGCAGTGAAGTCCATCATGGTGGGGAAGATAGCTGGCAGGTCTCATTGCATCCATGCAGAGTGGACAGAAGTGAGACCAGGCTATAAAACCTTAAGACTTGCTTCCAGAACCTTCCCAACCGGAGCCACTAGCTGGGGACCAAGTATTCAGATATAATTTTATGAAGGACATTTTGTTATTTATTAAGCAGCGCTGTTTACTGTACAAGAGAAGCCACGAGGCACAAGGAAGCCCACAACGAAGAGTTTATTAAGGGGAGGGAACAGAAGGGGTGTGCATAGGCCTATGGAATGACCGTGTAGGAAGAGAGAGGAGAGGGAACAGATGAACCCGCTTTTATAGGTGTGTGTGTGTGTGTGTGTGTGTGTGTGTGTCCCCGCACATGCACATAGATTGTGTGATCATGCTTCGTACAAGTTACATGATCCTGACATCTTGAGATGTTACATGCTTCGTACAAGTTACAAGATCCAAGCATCTTGCCTGGCTCCTGGACAGCGCTTGTGTGGTCATGTAGCTGGGGAGTGGCTAGGAATTCTATTCTAACACATTTAACATTCAAACCATAGTGGTTTTCAAGGCTCATTCATACTATACCATGTTATTTAACCCTTTGTTATTTTTTATGGCCAGGTAATACTCCATTATATGGATACACCACATTTTGCTTACTTGGTCATTAGTTAATGAACATTAGATTTGTTTCCATATTATGGCTATTAGAAAAATATCTATTTATGTATTTATTTTTGAGACAGGGTTTCTCTGTGTAGCCCTGCTGTCTAGGAACTTACTCTGTAAACCAGGCTGGCCTCGAACTCAGATCCACTGCCTGGCATTTTTTAAAAATGTATTTAAAAATGCTTATGGGTATATACTTAGCAATAGCACTGCTCAGTCATGTAATTATATTTGATGTTTTGAAGAATTGGCAGGCTGATTTCCAAAAAAATGATCGTGTGATTTTATAGTCCCACTGGCAATATGGCAGTGTATGACTACTTGAGATTTTCTTCATCATGTTCATAAGCCAGTTTGTATCAGGCTTTTTCTGCCTTTCAACTTAAAATGCCCTTTACAAGGTCATGAGTAGCACCAGCATGCCTATATTTATAGTCTGTTTTCAGTCTTCATTTGGTTTGATGTAAAAGTAGCAGTTGGTGGTTGAGTACTCTGATACCTCCTTAAGTACTCTTGGATTTCAGGATGCTGTGTTGTCTACCTTCTGTCTTCTTTCCTACCCCTAATGTTATTGTCAAGTCCTTATCAGTTTCTTTTTCCTTCCTTATTTCTCACTTCTTTCATTTTAAAACCTTGAGAGCCTGTTGAGGACCTCATCTAGACTTTTGTGTCTTCCAGTACCATCTTCAAATACTGTTTTACCCTAGCTTATAAGTTAATATCTCTAGCTGAGATATCTCATCTGGAGAATACATTTATTCAGTCATTTAATTTATTCAAAGCACTTAATCCCACTAAGTCTTTTGTTCATTCGTCAACTCCTCAGCTGATCTTGTTTCCTCAGACTTCAAACTGTAGGGTTCTGAATCCTCTCCCGGGTGGATTTCAGCCGAGCAGGGTAGTCTCACCAACACCTCCAAGTTGTTGGGTTTCGCAGGATCAGCAGCTGGGCCCTGGTTGGTCTCAGACAGAGTGTTCCAGTTTGGAAGTTTTTAAGGTCCCCCCCCCCCCCAAGACAGGGTTTCTCTGTGTAATTGTCCTGGCTGTCCTAGAACTCACTTTGTTCAACCAGGTTGCCCTTGGACTCAGAGATCCACCTGCCTTTACCTCTTAGTGCTGGGATTAAAGTCGTGTGCTACCACCTGGTGTTAAGGTTGTTTTTTCTTTTTTTTTTAGATTGTTTTATTCATTATCTATACAGCGTTCTGCATTGTATATATAGGGGCATCAGATATCATTATAGATGGTTGTGAGCTGCCTTGTGGTTGCTCAGAATTGCACTCAGGACCTCTTGAAGAACAGCCAATGCTCTTAACCTCTGAGCTCTCCAGTCCCAATGTTGTTTTTCTAAAAATTACAATTTTACATCTTTGACTTTTTTTTTTTGGTTTTTCGAGACAGGGTTTCTCTGTGTATGTAGCTTTGCACCTTTCCTGAAACTCACTCTGTAGCCTAGGCTGGCCTCGAACTCACAGAGATCTGCCTGCCTCTGCCTCCCAAGTGCTGGGATTAAAGGCGTGCGCCACCATTGCCCAGCTACATCTTTGACTTTATTTGAATATTAGTTGATATTATTTACCCTTTAAAATTCTGACAATGTATAGATTATATAGTAATTTACTATATATATAAAATATAGTAATCTCAATTTATAGCCTCTTTTAGTTCTATAATTGATTATATATATATTCAGTATTTAACAAAAAGTTTAACTATTAGATGAAATTCTAAACAGTCTTATTAAATAAGAAACATGGAGCCAAATACAGAGTTAAAGCCAAGGAGATCAGAGCAAGAGCCACCTAGCTTTAGCTTACTACCAGCAGTAGCTTCCCTGAGAGTTTCTGTCTGTGTCACTTGTGTTTTTATTGCCTTTCTGTTTTGCCTTCTCATTGGCTCTAAACCCAACCACATGACTTCCTCATCACTGCCTGTCTATACAGACCTCCAGGTCTCTATGGTTGGTACTGGGATTAAAGGTTCGTGTTACCATGCTTGGCTGTGTCCTTGACCACACAGAGACTGCCTGCCATGTTACTTGATTAAGGGCGTGTGCCACCACTGCCTGACTCTGCTTGTGCCTCGCTATGACCTCTGATCTCCAGGCAACTTTTATTATTAACATACAAATAAAATCACATTTCAGCACAATAAAATATCACCATATGTAATAATGTTAAAAATATTTATTTGAAGCCAGGTATGGTGGCACATGTCTTTAATACCAGCACTCAGGAGGCAGAGGCAGTAGGATCTCTGTGAGTTTGAGGGCAGCCTGGTCTACAAAATGAATTCTAGGAGGGCTCCTAAGCTACACAGAGAAACCTTGTTTCAAAAAACAAAAAAACCCCAAAACAAAAAACCTTAATATTACTTGAATTTATTCAGATACATAGCAGCTTCTTGACTCTTAATGTTTTTTTTATCTGAATTCTTAAGAACTGTGGATCTCTACTTTATGGTTTATGGAATAGGAAATTCTTCAAGAATTGTTTGGAAATGGAGTGATAGTGTCTATTTAGAAGGTTAGAGTCTGGTATAGCTATGCACATAAACAGAACTTTTTGATATTGAGACAGTGTTTCTCTTAGTAGCCCTGGCTGTCCTGGAGCTCACTCTGCAGACCAGGCTGGCCTTGAGATCCACCCTGTCTCTCCCTCCTGAGCACTGGTGTTAAAGGCGTCTGCCACCTCCTGGTTTAACAAAAAATATTTATTTAGGGGGGCTGTGAGACGTTCTGCTCAGCTGTTAAGAGTAAGAACTACTCTTGCAGAGGATCTAAGTTTGTTCTTAGCACCCATGTTAGCTGGCTTATACCACCTGTAACTCCAGCTTCCAAGGGATCTGATCCCTCTGGCCTTTGCAGGTACTTGCATTCATGTATATACCCCTCTACACACATACATGTAATTAAAATTTTCAAGTAGATTTATTTTTATTTATGTGAATGTCTGTATAAGTGTATGTGTGAGCATTTGCTACATGTGTGGGTGCTCATGGAGGCCAGAAGAGGGCATTGGATTCCCCCAGAGAGTTGGAGTTATGAGGAGTTGTCATGGGTGCTGGTAAATGAACTTGGGTCCTTTGCAAACATAGCAACTGCTGAGCATTCTCCAGCAGAACTTTGAATTATAACTTTGCCACTTTCTTACTTTTATGTGGGTAATTATTTTTTATTGTTTATTTTTTGAGTTTTGACTAGTCAAGAACTAGCAACCTTATCTCAGCCTCAGAAGTATTGGGATTATTGGTGGATGTATTTCACCATGCCTGGCTATTGTGGGTAATTTAGTGGTTTTTTTTTAAGTTTTAGTTTTATTTATGTGCATTTGTTTTTCTGTTCATACCCTGGTGCCTGTGGAGCCAGAAGAGGGCACCGGATCCTCCAAAGCTGGAACAACAGGTAATTGTGAGCTGCCTGGTACGGTTATAGGAACTGAACCCTGGTAGGGTTACTGGAAGAACAGTTAGTGCTCTTAAAACCACTGAGTCATCTCTTTAAACCCCAGCTATCCTTTTAAAAATCTCCAGGTTTGGGTCTGTGAAATGTAGTTAAAAGCCCTCATAAGTTTTGTGAAGATTAAATGAAGTAATATATGCAGTGTGTGTACAATAATGCTAGGAATGCAGAAAACATTATTTAAAATGTTTATACATAATCTATTATTGTTATTGTAGTTAAGTGCTTATTAATATTCATCCCAGTGCCTAGAAAACGGGGGATTACAATTCTACTCACTAGCAGAATGTATATGGGATACACATTTTTAACCAGATTTTATTTTCATATCTTTGTACCTGATTGGGAATGTAACACCGTTGAAGTTGTTTTAACTGTAAATAATGATGTGATTCACTTAGGATCTGTTCATATCACAATTAAAATTGCATATTATATATTATTCCTAGTTCACATTTCATTTAATTCATTTTGTAGGTAAGTAACAATGAAGAAAACATTCCATGTTAAGAATCTATAGTAAAAAGAGAGGGAAGAAGTTAGTATTGAATCTGTGATGAAGCAATGTATCATGGAAGGAGGCTCTAAAGATGACATAGGAAAAATACAGCAATTATTTTAGTTGATGAATTTAGAAATGTTATCTAAGGGTACTGTTTAACCTCTTCAGGAAATTATTTGCAACCTGAGGATGCTAACCAAGCTTCTTTCATAAGCATGAAGAATAAAAATTGCCTCCTCTGTTAAAATTTTATGCCACAGAAAATAGTATAAAGCCATTGAAGCATCAGGACTGACAAGCAAGAAGTGCATTTAAATGAAGGTTCGTTAATCTTTTTTTCTTTTGGTTTTTCAAGTTTCTCTGTGTAACCCTGACTGTCCTGGAACTTGCTCTGTAGAACAGGCTGGCCTTGAACTCACAGAGATCTACCTGCCTCTGCCTCCCAAGTGCTGGGATTAAAGGTGTGCACCACCACCATCTGGCAAAGGTTCATTAATATTTTACTAAGTTGAAATGCAAAGATGTGTCAGAGAAGCTAGTATAGACTTGCAATATTAAAGTGCCAGTGTCTTTAGATATTGCCAGTAAAGGACAGTGGAAAATAATTTAAGAGTGGGCACTACTTATGTATTTATTTTACTGTTTGGAGAGTTCAGCATTAAATCAGATGCCTTTAGGGAAAATAACCTAACAAGTTGCTAATTGTAATTTGAAATGTGCTTTAACATTTATCTGGCAACTGTTTATTAGGAGTCATGTAGATTTGCATTGATGAGAATGATTTCATTAGAGATTTTGCCTTCCAGTGGGATATAATGTAAGTCCACAGAATCAACACTTGGTGTTGGTCAGTGGTTTTCAACCTTCCTAAAGCTTTGACCCTTTAATACAGTTCCTCATATTGTGGTGACCCTCAACCATAAAATTATTTTCATTGTTACTTTATAACTGTAATTTTGCTACTGTTATGAATCATAATGTAAATATCTGATATGTGACCCCTGTGTAAGGGTCATAAAACCCCCAAAGGGGTTGTCATGACTCACAGGTTGAGAACCACTGCTCTAGGTCTTTTTGTCCTCTGATTACTATTGTTTTAGTTGAGTTTCAACTGGCAACTTAAAAGAATTCCTTTAAATATGATTAAGCTTTCCCATTTGTTTTTTTGTATTTTTTGTGTTTCTTATAGATTGGCAAACAAATATCTTTGTATATAGTCAGTTATTGTTGAAATATGGTGCTTTTTATTTCAGATATGCTTTCCCAGCCTTCACTTGATCTTAATGAAGTTATACACACATGATGGAGTCTCTTAAAAAAGATATATTGTACTTAGAGAAAATAAGGGATATGAAAAACTGAACTTGCTAGAGATGTCTTGAAAGTTGACTGGTGGGATTATTTTTTTTGTTTCTCAGTGTCAACTGATACTTGACATTCCATATTTTATTCCTATATGACACTTTTAAAAATTAGGGGCCTTTATACTGGCAAAACCAGTATGAACAAGTGACTGGGGCTGGTGATATAGTTTAGAGGTAGAGCATTTACTTAGCAGACAAGAAGCATTTTGGTGAAGATTATTTCTTCATCCTCATGATTTATTCACTCTGGCTACTTTTTTAAATAAATGCTGAAATGTTCTTAAGAGTCTGATTCTCATTTTTAAGTCCAAGTTCTGTGTCTGTAAACTTTTTCATTAGCTTCTTCATTTGCAGTTGACCTTTTCCATGTGTTGTGGTCATCATATGTTGCCTCCTTTTGTAGTTTCTTCATCAGTCAGCTTCTCTTCATATAAATTCAGACAGCTTCTGAATGGCACATAAGATTTAAACATACTGTTAGAAACTGCACTATTTAAAACAGAGTATATGTCCAGTGTATTTTTAAGAGGAGAGGAAGATAAGATACAACATAAACTTGTTCTGTTACCATTATCATCCTCTGCCGCCTTGATCCTATGTCCTTTTGATAGGTGCCATCTGCCTTGCCAGGCCCAAGATAGCTCATCTTAGTTCTGATCACAAAGCCCTTCTTCCCACCCACCCCTTTTTTGCTTTGCCCACCTCAGTCTCTCCTCCTCTTTCTTCTCCCACCTCCCTCCCTATCTTACCCCCTCTCTCTTTCCCTTTGTGGTGCCAGATTGTTTGTATGTGATGGACAAGCTGTTTAACTGAGCTGTGCTCCCTGCTGAAAACTTTTGAATAGAACATTCATGCACACATGGAGAGAGAACTGTTAATCCTGAAATTCATCAGAAAAACTAGTTCCACCATTTTGGCCAAATTTAAGCAAGCTTTTATCAAAATTTTAAATACCGACCAAGATGGAATTTGGTCAGGACCACTATCTGGAAAATTTCCAGCTGTGTGGCCCTGAGATGCTTGTTTGCAGGGCTTATATGGACAAAACTCCATAGGCCACTGTACCCATGAGGTTTTGTTGTTATTTTTTCAAGAACTCCAACTCCTAGAATCCCAGGAAGTTACCTGGTCTTCAGGCAGGTGGGGCTCACAGGTTAAGTTCAGGTCTAACATTCACCCCTGAAGTTGTATCCTGGGTCAAATCGTTGACTCTATGATGGGTACTGGTTTGTATTTGGACCTAACAACCATTAGCTTAATGGTATCCAGATAGGAATTACCATTTAGTTACTGTATCAGTGATGTAAGAGCCAATAGTAATTAGCAGAAGCATAAGGGCTCACGGTCCTGTGATGGATATATTTTTGTTTTGCATAAAGCAGGCCAAGTGTCCTATCGTGGTAGAACCATTTTAGTTAATGTATCTACCTGTTGATAAATTTGAGCCCATTTTTTCTTGTATATCAATTGGCATTATAGACTATAAGTAGCCATTTTGTTCTCAACATCAGGGAGTTTTCTTTTGACTTAGCCTTTTTCAGCCTGTTACGGGGACAAGG
This sequence comes from Peromyscus eremicus, assembly GCF_949786415.1. Taxonomy (NCBI): domain Eukaryota; kingdom Metazoa; phylum Chordata; class Mammalia; order Rodentia; family Cricetidae; genus Peromyscus; species Peromyscus eremicus. Next base: position 11,457,467 of record NC_081419.1, on the reverse strand, counting down.
ATGATGTAACTTCTGTAACTACTTCCAGCTGAACTGGGGCATTAATTGTCAGGGCCCAGGAAGGCTGAAAGGCTAGTCAAAGGCTGGACAATGGGGCATTTATCAGAAGCATGTGATTAGTTGATCCAGGTGAAGGGACAGGGAGCAGTCACATTGGTTGGGTTGGTTCATATCACTCAGCAGCTTGCAGTTTGCAGGCATTCCCTGGATGGTGTCTGTCAGCCAGGTGGAAATCTGCTGAGATACAGACTAGGAGACAGAAGTTAAAATTCAGGAATTTTAAGTAAAACCTTATATTTGGAACTTTTTTGTTTGACCTGTTGACAGGTGAATCCAAGCCTTATGACTTTGATTCCTTGAAGCTTACATGAATTTTAGTTTATCAAAGGAGGTAAAAGTTCTAGAGATATTAGCGTTACCATTGTATTGAAATCCACATTTAGAAAAAGCATAACAGGTGTCTGTAAAACAGCTGGGACAGATTTATACCTTGGTGTCATAGCAGAGGTTATGGCTTTGGGTTAAAAACCATGAATATAGGTCAGGCAGTGGTGACGCACACCTTTAATCCCAGCACTCGGAAGGCAGAGCCAGGTGGATCTTTGTGAGTTCAACACCACTCTGGTCTACAGAGCGAGATCCAGGACAGGCACCAAACCAACACGGAGAAACCCTGTCTTGAAGAAAAAAAAAAAAAAAAAGGCATGAACATTTTTTCTATGTCTAGAGAGCCTAATATATATTGTAAGCAACTAACAAACCCCAAGTATGAGGAACCCGTCCATCATCCAATTTTAGAACTTAGGGCCAGTATGTCTTGGGTATATTTTACTTTACTACTCAGTTATTTTAAAGAAAAAAATTTCAAGAAAAATCTCAGATTTTCATAAAATTTCATATGTAAAATACTTTGGTATGTATCTCTAAAAGATATGAATACCTCCCCCCAAAGAGACACATATGAATTTATTTTTACTTTTTTTAAATTACTACTTGTTTTTATTTTATGTACATTGGTGTTTTGCCTGCATGTGGGTGTCAGATCCCCTAGAACTGGAGTTAAAGACAGTTGTGAGCTGTCATATGGTTGCTGGGAGTTGAACTCAGGACCTCTGGAAGAGCAGCCAGTGCTCTTAACCGCTGAGCCATCTCTCCAGCCATTCATTTTTACTTTCTAGAAATAATTCCAAAATGTTCAGGTTCTGAAATAATGTTCAGGTTTCCTCTGTTGTCTGTTTCTTAGTTTTTTGGTAAAATGTTTAAAATTATGATTGTGTTGAAAAATCATATTCTTTTAAGGAATAAGTTAAATCTGTTCCTATTAGATGTGCTTAGAGAGTTGTCATTTGTTATAGGATTGTGTTTAAACAAACTACCTAAAAAATAATCTGAGCCAGGCGGTGGTGGCACACGCCTTTAATCCCAGCACTCGGGAGGCAGAGGCAGGCCTGGGCTACAGAGTGAGTTCCAGGAAAGGTGCAAAGCTACACAGAGAAACCCTGTCTCGAAAAACCAAAAAATTAAAAGAAAAATAATCTGAGTGTAGTCTAACTTAAAAAAATGACATTTATTTATTTATTATGTGTTGGACCCCAAAGTTTAGGGTCTCAAGTGGACGCCCCAAGAACCCAGACTCCAGTCCTGTTGATGCAACAGCATGAGGATTTTTATTGGCTTCTGTACAGAAGGGCTCCTCTGCTCCCAAGAGCAAGAGTCGCATCTTACTGCATCCCCATGGGGGCTTTTAAAGGAAAAACCCACAAAAGCCCTAAGATTACAATTCCCATACAATTTCGTTTCACAAGATCATGGTCTGATCACAGAGTGATCACAGAGGGGGTACAGCTACGTCAACAGGTACATTCTTCCTGAAACCTCAAGGGAGGGGCGGGTATCAGGGTGGGAATGGAGTAGTTTACACAAAGGTCACAGTGGTCCTTCCTGGAACACTTGAAACTATCCCAGTCACAGTTGAGCACATCTCTTAACAGAAATCTTTTTACATTGTTATGTTGTTACAGGAGTAATTGAGTAGTGGCTGAGTCAGGTGGCCCTTGGAACTAGTTTTTAGTTTCTCATTTCCTGGTGCTTGAAGTTTCTCTTTTCCTGAGGCTTGGGGTGTAAGCCTGAAGGGCTAGGGTCTTTCAGTGTATATGTCTATGGGTGTGCGCGTACATGTTAGCTCATGTCTGTGGAGGTCAGCAGGCAGCTCTGAGGAGTTTTTGCTGTCCTTCCACCATGCGTTCCAGAGATGGATCCATGTTGTCAGGCTGTCTGCGAACACCTTTACTTGCTGAGCCATTTTAGCATTCCACTCTGTAATTGTATAAATGAAGGAGCTGAGACTCACGCAGAGAAGTTAGGTTTTGTTGACAACAGACTAGCTCAGTCCTCAGATGTAACTAGAATGAAATCTGACCATAAATCTGTTGCTTTCATGTTAATTATATTATGTAGCCTATCATTTTTCTTTTGCTCATAATCTGTTAATGTTCTAAGTCTAATACTTTGTTTTTTTTTTCTTGTGGCTTTTCGCAGATTATCAGCAATACCAATCTTGTGATTTATGTCAGAATTCGTTTTAGAGGGAGTTTGTGAAAGGGCTGAACTATAATACTGACACATGAGCCAGAGATACTGAGCTGTCCTAAAAAGGTTCCTGTCTTTTCTGACCTAGATAAACAGCTTCTAACCTGATGAGGGATGCAGGAAAGGGGAGTAAGTGCTGGCAAGAGCTGGAAGTTAAGTTGGATTATTGAAGAGTCTAATATATTTTGTAATACTCAGTAATTTTGTGTAACCTAAACTTTATTTTGATGGCGAAAATACTTTGCCAAAGTGCAAACAAAACTTCTGTTTTCTTTTAAATTGCTAGTTTTTAACCTTATTGGGTATTGAGAGCTAGATTGCAGCTCTCAGGTCATTTTTTGCCAACCTGCCTAATTAAGAGAAATATTTGTGTTTATTCCATCTTCAGGTAGTTTCTTTGTCATGCTGTTCTGCAGAACACCAGCAGAAGAATTTTGAGAATTAAATTCTGTCGGCTTGTTTACCAGGGTGTTGGTTTACCCTTCTGGGATAAGTGTGCTGCATTGGGTGCAGGAGACAGGAAACACTAAACTGTTTGTTGACACCCCCACCCCACCCCTTTTTCCTTTTGGTCAGAATTTTCACAGGATCTGGAAATTCTAAAGACAGTCTGATGACTTGTATCCCAGCCTTTCAGTGAGAAGAAAATCAACAGCTGCTGTGGTTCACACAGTTGAGTTGCTGTTCTATGCTTGGGCGTGGTTTAAAGGAAAAGATGTCAAGTTGAACTTTTACAGATTACTGTGCAAAAATTAAATCCCTGGTTGCATGGATGGTTCTGCCAGTACCACACTGTGATTGTAGAAAAGTCATCAAACATGTTTGGCTCTCTGTGCTTTCATGCTATAAAATAAATTTATACCATTTGTTCTTTTTTTTCTCACTACTTCTCAGGACTGTTGTGGGCATTAAATGCAGTGCCATATAAGAAAATACTTTTCCTTTGTACCAGGAACTGTTATAGGTATAGAAAACAAGTAAACAGTAAAGCTTTCAAGTATCAATGATACATCTGTTTGAGAATAATATAGCAGGTGTGTTTTGATGGGTATTCTATTGTCTGTAGACTGATAAGGAATTGGGTTTGTGATAATGTGACATTTGAATGCATTCCTGAAACACATTTTTGAAACAATGGGGGAAGGAGTTACATGGATATGAAGGGTAAACTACTAGCAAGTTAGAAGTTCCAGAGTGTGGACCTTAAGCAGATATTCCGGTGTGGATCTAACAGCGAGTGTAGATAGTGACAGAAGAGGCCAAGAAGTGGGAATCAGATCATTGGAGATTTATATACTTAATTATTAACAAGTGCTTACTGAGACACGCAAAGATTTGAGATTTTAAAAAAAGCAACTCTGTGCTGTTTCTGAGAACAAATACTATAATGGGAGGGACTTAAGACATGTTGGAACCAATAGTATAGTACAGATGAAGGATTTTGTTGGTTCAGACTTATGGAAGATAGGATTGATCAGATTTTAGACAGCCAGAAGCTAAAGATGAAAGGATTTGTTGATGGAAGAGAGGAGTTTGGCCTGAGCAGTTAGCGGGATGGAGATTTTGAGTAGAGGGATGAGAAAGAAGAAAAGAGGGAGGAGGGAAGAGTAGTTGGGATTGGAGGAGTGGGCTATGTGTATGTTTATAGTTGATTGAAACATTAAACTACGCATCCAGGTTTCTGTGTTTCTATAATGAGTCTGGAACTTGGGAGTTGATAGAAATTTAGGAATCTGTAGTGTACTAACAACATCTACAGGAGTGTAGTTGCTGAGTTCTGAGGTACTCCAACACTTAGAGGTTTTAGAGAAAGGGAGACAATGTGTTGGGGCTGGGGTCTTGCAATAAAGGGGGAAAGACTATCAAAGTTTATTAAACCAGAAGCAAACTTTATTCTAGAAAAATAAATAATAAAATTAAAAAATAAAACACTGTGGGGTACAAAAGCTTGTCAGCTAGCTGAGACCCCAGCCAATGTTGGAATTCTGAGGCTGTGGCAGTTGGAGGGGGACTCTCTTTATAGTAAAGGGTAAACATGAGACATAGACAAAGGAATTTTTACAGTTTTGAAGTTAAACTTTTAGAGACAAATTGTTTTAGGTTTTTATAATATTTTTATTAACAAGGTTTTAGGGGGTTTTAGCTAAACAGTATTTGTATATCCCTGCAGTCTTTCTTTACACAGCTAATTGATGTTTGTCCAAACCTGCAGCTTCTCCTGACATAGCTGGGTTCCCATAGCAGGGAATATGAAACAAGGCAAGGCAGGTTGTTACGTGGAACTCATTAAAAGTGAACTTTGGTTTCGGTAGTGAGTGGTAGTGAGTGGGAGGGGGTTATCGAGAATAGCTAATCTCAGGGCTGCAAAAGGGCAGTCTTTAGTAAAAAACTAACATTTGGTTTAGTAAAAAACTAACATTTGGCTGCCCATCGTAAAACATGGAGGGGCCCAGTTAAAGGTTAATCCTTTTTTTTTTTTGTTAGCAAAAATGATGGCTGTCAGTTTCCATTCCTTAAGTTTATAATTTTATATTTCTATATCCCTGGACCCTCCAAATACAGTAATTTATAAAGTTGGGTGAGAATAGAGAGACTGGTGTCTTGGATGGAAGCCAAGGGAAGTAAAGTGGAGCAAGTAAGGAACACCTGTTGCTGAAATGTCAACTAAGAGAATGAAATCATTTACAGCATTTACAGTATGTAGATTCTAGGAGGTTGTGACCAGGCCTGTTTTCAGAAGTACTCTGGGGTGGATTTTAGAGGAAAATGGAAGGAGAAAAAGAAAAAAAAAAAAAAAAAAAAAAAAAAAGTCAACCAAAAGTGTAAGCCCAAAGAATTGTGCCCTTAAAAGAGGAACATAAAAACGTGTTTGTAGTTATAGCCATGCAAGAGGTCAAAGGCTTGTGAAAGTTTCTTTCTAAAGATGGGTGTAGCTATAATGTGGGGCTGCTGATAGAAGAAGATGGTCCAATAGAATGGAGGGAATTATGATATAGATGACAGGAGCTTGTGAGTAGACACAAAGGGATAGGAACTAGTAGGGTTGAAGTTCAGAGGTTTATATTATATAGGAGTGGAGATGGTTCATTCACAATACTAGGAAAGAAGGAAAAATACATGGTATAAAATGCACTAGTGTAGGGGCACATTGCATGAAATAGGAAGCAGGGTGACTTGTCAAACGTGAGGAGGTAGGAAAAAAGTTTACATGTTCAAGAGAAGATGTGAAGAAATCAAGAGTGAGAAAGTTGAGCTATACAAGGCCCACATAGTAGAAGGAGAGAATCAACTCTTGGCTTTCACATGTATCCTGTGGCATATGCACACCTTCCTTTCCCCCTTTACATGAAGTAAATAAAAATGTAATAAAAAAGTGAAAAAGTTGAACAATTCGGTTTTCTAATTAGGATTCTTATTTGCCTCTTAGCTGGGACAGTCCTTGAACACTGAAGCACATCTAGAGCCTTAGGTTAAGCTGGTAACCACCAGGGATCTTGTTTTTCCAAATGCCAGGACATCACAATAGGAAACATCATTTTCTTTAAAAAAAAAAAAAAAAAGGTGTGTGTTTTTGTGCACATGCATGTGTGCGTGTGCCTGTGGAGGCCAGAAGATGATGGCCTGGAGTTCTCTGGAGCTTACAGGTGGGGGTGAGCTGCCTGATGCAGGTGCAGGGATCTGAATTCCTCCTCTTTAAGCTTAGTACTTGGGTCTCTCTAGCCACAGATTTAGCATTTTAAAGCCCCCCAAGGGTGTAGCACCACCTTTATTTGAGGGAGCTCTTCCTTGTTGAGTCTTTGAAGGTTAAAGCTGTTGATAAAAAAGATTAGCTTGCTGCTGACACTTGTGCCTCTCCTGTTTTCAGCTGCCCAAGGTTACTGGCCTTGGAGCCAAGAGGATTGGATTTAACCAGGGCTGCTATTTTGTCAGGCGAGGAAAGGAATTGCTGATGTGAATTGCAAATGATAGATTGCAAAATTTGAATTAGGTAAAATTAGATAAAAGTGAGGGTCTGAAAAGGAGGAGGAACTGTGAAAAAATGGTAGTCAGGTTAGGCTGTAGGTCTTGGCCTGGTGAAGAGTAGTTATCTAAAATAGGAAAGAAAATGAGATCTGTAGAGGACAGGAAGGAATATAAAGTAATAGGCCAGACTTTTAGAACCACTTTTGTGGTTATTAAAATTCAAAGATTGATAGATGTTCAACCCTATTTCTGTCACCAGTGAATCACTAAATATTATCCTGGGGCAGTGAGAAGAGCTTTCGAGACAGGGTTTGTGTAGCTTTCTCTGTAGACCAGGCTGGCCTCCAACTCAGAGATCCACAGGCTTCTGCCTCCCCAAGGGCTGGGATTAAAGGTGTGTGCCACCATTCCCGGATTGTTAGTCTATGTGCACGTGTTCATGTGTGCACAGCTTGTGGGAATTGCTTTCCTTCTTTTACTCTGTGGGTCCTAGAGATTGAACTCACTGGCCAGCCGGCCTAGTTTAATCAGTGATTTCCAGGCTAAGACCCTATTTCAAAAGAGGGGAACCCCGCCCCCCAAAACAAACAACAACAAAATATGTGGACATGGACAGTATCTGAAGGAAGGGCATTTGTCCCCTTGCTTCCACATGCATGTGGACACACACGAATGCCTGCACACACAGCCTCCTCTTTGTCTCCTCAGTGCTGAGTGGGTTAGTGGAGTGTACTACTTCACTGGCTTGCAGTTTATTTTTTACTTTTTTAGTTTCAAGGCCAGAATTTTAACCACTAAATTGACTATTTTTTAAAAAAGATAAACTCTGAAAAACATTTCATGATTTCTTCCTGGCTGCTTAGATTGTACTAAATATAACTTGACTTAAAATATTTAAAAAATTACTTAGTTTTGCTTGCATGTATCGTGATCATATGTGGTGCCCATGGAGGCCAGAAGAGTGCACTGGATCCCCTGGAACTAGAGCTGTAGATGGTTATGAGCTGCTTTATGGGCACCCAGATCCTTTGGAAGAACAGCCAGTGCCCTTATCTGCTAAGCCATCTTGTCCCTCCTAACCCCATTTCTCCTTTTTTCCTCTTAAAATTAGATTGACAAAATGAGACAAAAGTCTTGGGCTGTGACTTAGATTCTTTCAAATATGCCCAACCTTTTGACTTTGTGACATAATGATGTCATTTACAAAGTTCATGCTTGGAAAAAAAAACCCACACAGTTGAGTTATGAAAAAAATTCACAAAAATTTAATGTTTTAAGTAAGCTTATAATTGTGTGTTGGACTGTAATTGTAGCTGTCACTGGCTGCATGTGACCCATGTTGGATCTGCCTGTAAGACATGATGTACATGCCTTATATCTGGTTAGTAGTGCGACCTTAATTTTTTATTCTATTCATTTGTAAACAGTGTGAAGTTGAGTGAGATTTATGAGTTTATTTATAGCCACTTCCCAGATCTGTAGACACTACTTTTATTATGAATTACTGTATATGTTGTTACACTATGAAGTTGTCAGAGGTTCTTGTGTGTGTAGAGGAGTTGTTCTCTGTGCAAACCTTAACCAAGTCAGGGTTCCTTTGAAACATCAGAATTTTCTTGTCATGTTGTTCTTGCTGTTTTTGCTTTCAGTCTTCTTCCTTAATTTTGTTGGCTTAATAGCTTCACCCTTTTACAGAGTAAAGTTTATGGACTTTTAGTTCTTGATAATGTTTTTGGTTGTGAACCTAGCTTTTACTTGGTGAGCCATCTCTCCAGCCTCTGGACTTTGAGTTCTTACTGAACATAAAGCAATCTTTGTAGCTACTGGATTCACAGCTACATAATGAATGGTTGACTCCCTTAAAATAAGATAGTGTTGAGAATGGGAGGTGCTGAAGACTACATGGATTTTACATGGATGTTAAAGATTTAGTGAAAAGAACATTTTTGAGATAACCTCTTTCCAAGAAATGTTTTAGTTCTGCTTGTGCAATCTCTTCTTCATATGATATGTGCAGTAATCACACTTTTATTTGAACTTGTCATGTGTGTGTCTGTGTCTCTTTCTGTCAAAATTTCTTTTATTTCAGGGAGATTTTGTGAAACAGTTAGGGAGGTTGGTTGATAGATAGGAATAGTTATGAATGTAGGTCATAGCAGAGTGCCATTTGAATTCAGTTCTAGGGCTGTGTTTTCATGTAAATATTAAGTGGTGTTAAATGTCTTTCTTTAAGAGAGCAACTATAATAATATTAAGAACCTATTACTGAAAGTAATACTGAGAAGGTTTTCATATTTGAAGCAAACTTAAAGACTACTGTTTAGATGAAGAGGAAGCTATTTCTTTTGTATCTTCTGTAGCTTTCTTATTCTGATAGCTGCATTGTTAAAGCCTGGGATCTGTCTTGACCCAGCCATTGTTTATGTAGCTGGGGCATATTCTACCCATACACTCAGAACTTTTTTTTTTTCTTACCTGTAGTAAAATAAAACCTCATGAACTAACATAGGTAGCAGAGTGATTATTAAGGCTTCTGGCAGGTAATCCAGGGGAGTGGAGAGTGGATATCCAGGAGTAATGAAGTAATGAAGCCAAACTCTAGTGGGGTTTCAAGTCTGGGGCATGAATATATACAAGTCAAGGGAATGCTTGAGTTTATGGTTTCGTCCCCCCCCCCCCCCAGTCTCTTTAAGGAGTTAAGGCACAGAGCCAGAATAGTATTTTGAATTTTAGTCCTAAAAACAAAAGACCAAAAGGATAAACATTATGCCAACATGTACTGTCAGCCTAATGGCAGTATTAAGTGGGAAAGTATCATGGTGGATCAGTGGTATTGTTAATATTAAGATGCTCTACTCATTGAATTTTCATGTAGGTCTGACAAAGTATCAATTTTTTTTATTATAAATCTGGTTAGTTGAAGCATTGTTACCACCTATAGCAGTATTGCCTTTTTAGGTAGTGACTCCTTAGTGAGAGTCTGTCTGCCTTTGCAAATACATTTGTCAAGGAGGGCTAGGGATTCAGTTACCACACTGTAAATAACAGGAGGGTTGTTTTTTTCTGCCCATATATCCCTTAGACTTGTTTGAGATAATGTAATTATTTAGGGAAAAAAAAAAAAGAGAGGCTCCAGAGATGACATAGTTGTTAAGAACAAGTAGTGTTCTTCCAGAGGACCTGTGTTCAATTTCTAGCATCTATGTATGTACCAGGCTTGCTTTTTTGGGGTCACCAACCAGCTCCCAAATCACAACATGGTGACTTAGTAGTTATGAAAGCTCTGCTTAGCTTAGGCTCCTTTCTGGCTAGGTCTTTTAACTTAAATTAACTTGTTTCTCTTTATCTACTTTTTGCTTCAGGGCTTTTTACCTTTCTTCCTTCTGTATATCTTAACTTTCACTGCTTCTAGTGTCTGGCTGGAGGCTGCCTGGCTGGAGGCTGCCTGGCTTCTTGCCTCAGGCATATCCCTTTCTTTCTTCTTCTTTGTTCTTTTCAAGCCTAGTTTTTTTCCTCCTGTTTATTCTCTGTGCCTGTCAGCCCTGCCTATCTTTTCTCTACCTGGCTATTGGCCATTTAGCTTTTTATTACACCAATCAGGTACCTTATGAAGGCAAGGTGAAACAAATGCAACACATCTTTACATCGGTAACAAAGGCAGCAGAAACAAATGTAACACACCATCTTTACACAGTTAAAGTAACCTTCTGCAACATAAACAAATGTAACACATCTTTACATAGTTAAATATTCCACAGCACATGGCTTGGAACTACTTCTAACTCCAGCTCCAAGGGATCCAACATTATCTTCTGGCTTCCTTGAGTACCCACATAAACACAGAGATACAAACACACATAAACATAAGTAAATAAATAATAAAAGAAATAAGGCAAATTTTGTCAGTAAAGTTTGTTTCTTTGAAATCAACATGGATTATGTTTATGGGCTCCACTTTTAGATTTGAAACTAATTGTTGACAAGTTGAAAAGGTGTTTTTCTTTTTTCTTGCAGGTGTAATCCAGAGAACAATTTTCAAACATCTTTGCTCATATTTGACACTGAGCAGTCAGGGGATTCAGGCATATGAGGAGGTATTGTTACACAAAACAGTGTCTAGTGAAGACGACAAGAAAGAGAGAGAAGGATCGGAAAAAGAAGCTAAAATACCATAGGAAACCATGGTGAGTGATGACTGATATTTCTTTCATGTTTTAGTTGTAAAAGATTATATAGTGTAAAATTGGAAATGTTAACAGTAAAGGTAGTTAATGAACAGTTGTCTTGGTTTCAGTGCCTCAGATAAATATGGTTACTATACTTTTTTAACATGGTGTGTGTATGAAGGTCAGAGGACAACTTAAGAGAAGTTGATCTCTCCCTTCTATGTGGGTCCCATGGATCAAACTCAGGTTGTCAGACTTTTTTTAATCTTTGGAAAAGATTAGAGGGAGCTGGGAGGTGGCTCAGAGGTTAAGAGCATTTCCTGCAGTGAACCTAGATTGGATTCTCAGTAAGCACATGGTGTCTGACAACCAATTTCTTACTCTGGTTCTGGAGGGTCCAATGCCCTCTTCTGGCTTCTTTGGGTATTGCATGTGTGTGATGAACAGTCGTACATGCTGTGTGGCAAAGCACCCACACACATGAAATTAATAATAAATCTTAAAAAAATGATTAGAAACCACATTTTAGAGCCCAAGCTACTGTATGCCATAACTCACTAAATACAAAGAGTAGGAATGTTTATAAATAGTATTTTATAATAAAACTGGCATTAACAAATCACTATAGCTCAGTAACCTTGAATTTAAATAATTTCTATATAGACTTTTACATGAAGTCCAGATTTCTTTCTCATGAAAATTAAATAACTTGTACACATGAATTGTGGAAGAGTTTCTAAAACATGAATGTTTTAACTCGAAAGGTACCTTTTTTACATGCTTTTAAAATAATAGAATTAATTGTTGAATATACTAAGCAGTGTTAGAGTGAATGTCAAGGAAGCTTGGTTTTTGTGAGAGGTCAGACTTTGAATTCATGATGTTAGATGAAATAATTATCTCTGGTGTCTTAGTCTTACTTTTTTTTTGTTGTTGTTTTTTGTTTTTTGTTTGTTTGTTTCGAGACAGAGATTCTCTGTGTAGCTTTGAAGCCTGTCCTGGAACTTGCTCTATAGACCAGGCAGGCCTCGAACTCACAGGGATCCGCCTGGCTCTGCCTCTTGAGTGCTGGGATTAAAGGCTGGTCTTTAAATTTTTAAATTATATTTTTGTGTATTGTGTGTGTGTGTGTGTGTGTGTGTGTGTGTGTGTGTGTGTGTGTGAATTTACATGCCATGGCATATATGTGAAGGTCAGAGGACAGCTTACAGAAATTGAGTCTCTTCTTCTACTATGTGAGTGCTATGGATCAAACTCAAGACACTTAGTTGCAGGTGCCTTTACCAGCTGGTGCCTAGGGTAGGATTTACTGAGTTTTTCCCCTTCATATTGTAGTTCTAGAGGATATTGTGTAAATTTTCTCCCTCAAGTAAGAGGTTTTAAAAGACATAAGTTAGGAGAAAAAGCATAAAATAATAATTACTAGTGTATTTTGAAATATGTTGTTTAGTAAGTATGGTAGTATTTCTTTAAGTGTTAATTTGCTTTTAAAAAGTTTTGCCAAGGTCTAAAATCAGGTAATTTGCTTTTATGGAGAAGAAATTCTATAATATTTCAGAATGGTGGGGGAAAAATGTTAACTTGGGATTTTCCCTATTAGGGTTTTTTTTTTTTTTTTTTTTTTGTGAAATACAGAAAAATCAGTGTGACTTGTGTTGCCTTCCTTGTGAATTATCTGCTTCTAACAGAATTTAGTTTTGCTTTACTTGTAGTCTTTATAGTCCTATGACTTAATGTCATATATATAATATATATATATACACATATAAAGCTTTCTTTTATAGTTTATTTTTTAAATTTTAGTGTAGATGTTTGATGTAGAAATTTTGTGTTTTAATTTGATTAATCATTTTTCTTTTTTATTGCTGCTTCTGAGTTTTAAGATTTGAACAATCATTTTTCTGTTTTATTTTATAGTTCTTCTGATCTAATTATCTTAATACTTAAACATGTTTATCTGGAGCTTATTGGATAAATCTTTCGTGATTTTGATCGTGAATTCAATACATGTGTTAATTAGCTGGGGAAGTTGATAGCTTTGGAATTCATATTTTCCCCATTATGAAATTTGGGATTGCTTCTTGTTTAAAGGCTTGCACCAACGATTTGATGTCAGATACTAAGCATTACCGCAGGGTTTTCCATATTCACATTATAAATTTGTATCTTCTTTTGTTACTGTATTATACAGTCTTAATTAAAGGTCTGAGAATGTCTAGCACTTTGGGAGGTGGCTAGGTGTCATGTGTGAATCACCATCATTCAGTTTTAGATATTTTTTTTCCTTCTCTGAGACAGGGTTTCTCTGTGTAGCCCTGGCTGACCTGGAACTCACTCTGTAGACCAGGCTGGCCTCAAACTCACAGAGATCCGCCTGCCTCTGTCTCCTGAGTGCTGGGATTAAAGACATGCAGCACCACCACCACAGAGTTTCTAGAGACTCTTGAGGCTACAATCTCATGTGGTATTTGATATGGATGATGGATGACGGCTTGATTTTTTTTTTTTTTTTTTTTTGGTAGGGGTAATCAGAAAGCACAGGTTCAGCCAAAAGACATAGTGTGTACAATGCTTTGTGTGACTGATTTAAACCCTATCATCACATGAGTGAAATAACTTCTATTTTTGGGTATGGTTTAATAAAATAGGACTTTACTTTCCATTCATAAGCATAATTTTATTAACTGCTTTACAGTGGTTGGTGCTATGTTGACTTAAAACACTTATGTTGTTATTCTTTCAAAGTGACATTCCTTTTGTTAAATTTTTTTCCCTCCCCCTTCTGACAGAGATCTATTAGATCTTTTGCCAATGACGATCGCCATGTTATGGTGAAACATTCAACAATCTATCCATCTCCGGAGGAACTTGAAGCTGTTCAAAATATGGTGTCTACTGTTGAATGTGCTCTTAAACATGTCTCAGATTGGCTGGATGAAACAAATAAAGGCACAAAAACTGAGGGGGAGACAGAAGTAAAGAAAGAAGAGGCTGTGGAAAACTATTCCAAGTGAGTGTTGAATAGCTTTTATCAAGCTTTGCTCAGAAAAAATTGTGGGTCTTGTTGAGTTGGTGATGTGCGTGCTGTTCTTTGAATTTTGTTATATGTGACATAACCAAGGAAGTCAATGTTTCATAACTTTTTTTTCTGAGTTACATTCTATAGGAAACCCATGAGTAGATGAGAAAAGAAGATGGTCCTCCAGGACCTCTTTTGAGAGGACATCAATGTTTGAAGGTTATGACAGGTTTTAGCCTCTTAAGTTCTAGAATAAATAGTAATGTTTTCTATTTCAAGAAAGTAATAAAATTACCATTTCTAGCTGGGCATGGTAGTGCACGCCTTTAGTCCCAGCACTCTAGAGGCAGAGGCAGCTGGATCACTGTGAGTTTGAAACCAGCCTGGTCTACACAGTGAGTTCCAGGACAGCCAGGGCTACATAGTGAGAACCTGTCTCAAAACAAAACAAAGCAAAAAATACCATTTGTGTCAGACATTTTGAAATCATAGTCTAGAAGAATATAGGAAAATATACTAGCAGCATTAACTATCTTTACCTTGTTAATTCACAGAACATATCAATATCTTTGTTGCACATTGTTACATAATGTTAATGTTCATTTTGTATATGTGTAGAAGGAAGGACTAATGGAAGCCTGGCCTTCTAACAGTTACATAAGAAGTGTTGTAAGGTAGCAATAGTAGCGATCCATAAGATGAAACCACAGTGCTGCCTGCAGTCAGATCATGAGATTCTATGTCATGCCAGTTTGGAGGTACTGTTTTGAGCCCTGTTACTGTGATTAGAGAAAGTCTCTACCTACTCTGGAAAATGAAGTTTATTTGATTGGTTATACCATAATTATAGGTTTAAAAACATTACTTTAGTCTTGGCTTATATAATTGGAAAGTAAAGGCTTCAGAATTTCCCTCCAGCTTTCAGTTCTGTTTACATCACTGTGGTAAGTACACAAGGAAGAGTAGGAGAAAATTGGTGAATGGATGGTCTGTACTGAAAGATAGTGCAGCCTTTCCTCTTCATTTCAAAGATAAGCAGTGAGCTTCATGCTGAAGAGCATGGCAACTGCTGTTACATGTAACTGTACACATGTGTATAGTTTGGATTGTGTCTCAGTTTGTAGGTTCTTGTAACAAATCCAGTTTTTCTCAAATAAGATGCTTTAAAATGGTAATTCTTTAATTTGGGGCTCATGTTAATTAATGATATTTTCCAATGACTGGGTTAACTAGGGACCTATATACTTAAACTTGGCTCTCTGTATATGTTATAGTTCTTATGCAAGTTAAGTCATTAATGATTTCCAGATTTAAATTGTAGCATTTATATTGCTTTTTCAAAATTTTGAAAAAGTTAGGGTTTTATACACATTTTATAACATGCCTCTTCCTACTGTTTATTATTTTTGAGTATATATTTCATGGAAGTTTGTACCTTTTAAATGCATCTTCTAATTTTTTTTTGAGATTGACATAGTTTTAGAAAGCATTCAGACGTTTTGCTTATTTAGATGAAGTTACTATGTTTTAATTAAAGGCTTTTAAAAGAATATGTGCTCCACACTTCATTCAGTCTTTAAAATACAGCTTTATGTTTGGACACTCCTTTTTGTCTGTGTAAAGTCTTTGCATTTGTTGAAAAACCCCAGTTTGAGTGCTTACCTGTGATTTCTTGGTGGGACTCAAGGAGCACAGAGTAGATCTGTTTCTTACTCTATGAATCAGGGGTTGATATGTCTTTAAACGTTTAGAGCTGTGTTCTATGTACACCCATATTTGGGCTCCTGGTCTATAAGTGTTACAAAGAGCATGAAAATCAGTGAGACTGGGCAGAACTTTTTAAAGCACAGTCTAGTGTCAGACACTTGTGCACAGCTGCTGTTTGTGATTTTCCTTGAATCTATTTGTTTACCTTTTTACAGTCTGACTCCAGGGGCGCTAGGTCTCACAATTTACATGACTAGCAGCATTAGAACTGTTTTCTCAGTTCTAACTAATTTATTGTGTTAGTTTGCTTGTTTTCCAGTAACTGTTAAATTCAAATTCATTATTTAAGTTCAGGACTTTTGAATTAGGGATTAATTTCTCTGCTCAACCATGCTGTCTTCTACATGTGGAATGTAAGATCAAACATGTCATGACTATAATTTAGAATTTAATAAGTGAGCTAACAATGGCTATTTACATTTACTGTGTGCTACCTACTAGTCCAGATCATTTTTCATATTATCTTTCAATAAACCAACTAGTCTGTTACTATTGTTTCTCTTTTTTATGCTGACATTTTGCTTATTAAATTTCCACCATTTTACATTTGCTCATGAAGAGAATTAACTCAGAGACATTAATGAATTTTTACTTGAAGATTACTCTGTGCGCTCTCTCTCTCTCTCTCTCTCTCTCTCTCTCTCTCTCTCTGTGTGTGTGTGTGTGTGCGTGTGTTGGCAAAAGTAGTTTCTGCCTTCCAGATTCCCCTTGCTTCCTGTTTCCTTACTTAGGAGTGGACTTGAGCATTCGAGGCAAATACTCTACCATTGAGCTATATCTCATCCATTTTTTCTTCGTATCTGTGCTTCAGTTTCCTCTAGATAAAGTACAGAGGAGGGAGAGATAAAATGTTGTTTCTGGTAATCAGAAAAAGCTTTAATCCTAGCAGTTGGGAGGCAGAGGCAGGTGGATTTCTGAGTTTGAAGCTAGCCTGGTCTACAGGGCCAGCCAGGGCTACACAGAGAAAGCCTGTCTTAAAAGAAAGGGGTAGGGGGAGACAAGGGGGAAAAAAAAGGAAAACTTTATTAAGGAGGTAGTATTTGGAAATGGCTCAGAGGATCTGGAGGGTTTTGGTAACAGTGAAGGCAAAAGCAAAAATCTCAGCAAAGGTTTAGATGTGAAATAGCCATAGGGACTATTTAAGAAACATTATTTACTGAGGTTTTAATATATGTTGAGCCTCTGACAAAGTTCCTTGCTTAGATTGAATTCTATGAGAACTGCTATATGAGAAGGTTTAGTCTTGTTTTATGGAGAAGGAAATAGGCTCAAAGAAGTCAAGTATGTGTAATTAATTCATCCCCTCTTCTTGTATAATATTAGAGGGACCAGCCTTAATATTAATACTTCCCAGGGGCTCAGGAGAGAAACTGTGAACAGTGAAGACTGTTTTTGGGAAATAGAATCTCAGCACACCGAGCTCTATAGTCCACTTGCTTTAATTTCTCTGGCATAACATCCTATTTATGCAGCTTCAGTTCTGTTCTCGTGCCTAGCTCCTTTCTTGCCTGATTTCTCTCTATGTATATCTACTGCTCCCTGTAAGTTCTGTCTTAAGTCTCTCGTCTTAATTCTGCCTCATCTAGGTCCTTTTCATCTCGTTCTTACCCAGCTAGTACTCTTTCTCATCTTCCATCTCATCTATACGTTCTCTCTGGTTCAAATCCTCCTTATCCCTCTCTGTTCTCCGTCTCTAAGTTCTCCACGTTCCTCCTAAGTCTCCCAGGAATTCAGTTATAAACCCAAGCAATAGCAATCCCCTGGTTGAGTAAGGTCACCAGGCTTGAATTCTACGGGGTCATAAAGGCAGGTAAGAATTTTCCTCAGGCAGTGACTACCAGGCTTTCTTTTTACAATCCAAAATGGGAATAGTAAAAGAGGAAGTCAACTGAGTGCTGATGACCAGTTAGTATATCAAAAAAGGGATCTATGTGCTCAGTCTATATTCCTAGAAGTGGTTAGGTAAGAAGTTAGGGGTCTATTAGTCAGGTTGTATAAGAAAGGAGGGTCTCGCTCTAAATTGCATAAGAAATAAAAGCTGTCCGCCTGACCTAGGAGACAGGTGTAGTTTCGTATGGCCTTGGATGCTTGATAGGCATTTTAGATAAATATACTGTTAGGAGTTCTTTGGAAGCACACAAGAAAATTATTTTAGGAATCAGCTAATACACACACACACACACACACACACACACACACACACAAAAAAAAAAAAAAAAAAAAGCTAAAATATCACCAAGACTTCTTAAGCCATGGCTTGACCTTTGGAGAAGTCCTTCGCTTTTCCAAGTAGTAGCTTTTGTGATAGTAGCTGAATTCCATTACGATTTCCTGCGGCTTGCAGCACCCTCTCACACAGTAATAGAGCCAAGATGCAAACCAGGAAGCCAGGAAGTCTTCTAGACTGCCTGCTACTGTGTTGAATGTCTAAATGTTCAGAGGGACATGAAGGAAAATACATGGGATGTCATCCAAAAGAGTGGTTTTGGGAGGTTATGTAGTATTCTGCATGGAATAGATCAAAGGTGCTAGAGGTAAGGCTGGTAAGAAAGAAGTTATTCAAATAGTTTAGTTGAGAACTTGAACAAACTAGTTTGAAGGCAAAATTTTTGAGGATGATTATGCAGACGGGACTGTACACATTAGGGAGCCAGAGAGGGTGAGACAGTAGAGTAAGGAACAATCCAAGATGACTGACAGTCTAACAGTTGCTTGCACTTATCTCCATCTCAACTTGTACTTTGTTTATTGAATCTCCCCTATGTCTTAGGCACCGAGTAGCTAGTTAATTTTTAACTTCCTGTCTACTTTGCACCACAATATACTCTCTACTTCATTTCATTCTCAACTTCACTTATTTCTGACTAACTGATGATTCCTTGCTTTGAAACTGCACCCCTCTAGTCTAACCAAATCAAACCTTCAGGTGCCTTGCTTGCCATCTCTAATTGTAACTGTTTCCTCGAGAAGCAACCACAGAATGTAAAGTGCTTGAGTATTATGGTCAGCTCTCCTGAGTTTAAGTTCAGGCACTGACATGTTACTTTAAAAAAATAAGTTCATTTATAATGTGTGTTGGGGTAGTGTTGTGGTGTGTGTATGTGCATGTGTGAGTACATGGCGTGTATGCTTCACGTGTTGGGGCCACAGATTGATGTTGGGTTTTCTTTCCCTCTGTCTCTCTCTTTCTCCTACATTCTTTAAAATATCTCTCACTAGTCACCAACTGCCAGGGAATGTTCCCATATCTTCCATGCTTCCCCAGTGTTCCTGCACTCAGCTTTTTTGTGGGTGCTGGGGATTAGATTTCAGGTCATCATGCTATATGGCAAGCACTTCACCCACTGAGCTTTTTTTCCCAGTCTTTCTCATAGGTTCTTTAGTTTATTGCTAAAAATTACAGAAGTTTAAAAAACAGCAGTTGAAAAAATGTTGGAGGGGTTTCAGTATTCTTGGGATTCTTGAGTAAGAGATGTCATAATGAATTAAAATACCTATAGTGTGACATATGATCCTTGTTCAGTCTTTAGGGAAAAGTAACTTTAAATGTGAGAGCCTTAAATCTGAGGTTTAATTTGTAGATTTTTGGATGTCTGGGTGTACATAATAGTTTATTTATGTAGGTATTCAGGAAGCCAAGTGGTGATTAATAGTAGCTTGGGAAATAGGTTATAGAAATAATAATACAGGCTTTTTATTTGTAGGGATCAAGGTGGCCGGACATTGTGTGGTGTAATGAGGATTGGCTTGGTTGCAAAAGGCTTGCTGATTAAAGATGATATGGACTTGGAGCTGGTTTTAATGTGCAAAGACAAACCCACGGAAACCCTGCTAAATACAGTCAAAGATAACCTTCCTATTCAGATTCAGGTAAGTACTTTTTAACTGCATTTGAGAATTTGTAAAGGGTTGAGAAACAGTGATCTTGATGACTATTAACAAGAATTGTTAAGTCAGGTATAAAGATAGGTATAAAAAAAGAATGCCAGCATGATTTGGTCAGTGAGGAACTCACATTTATAGCACATTTCTGTTGACTTATACTCAGGATATATTTACCAAAATAAGGACATTAATATACAGTCTTTTTTTGATTTTTTGAGACAAGATATCTCTGTGTAACAGTCCTAGCTGTCCTAGAACTCACTCTGTAGCCCAGGCTGGCCTTGAACTCACAGAGATCCACCTGCCTCTGCCTCCCAAGTGCTGGAATTAAAGGTGTGTGCCACTACCACATGGCCAGTATACAGTCTTAAACCTTTCAGGCATGTCTTGCTTAGACTCTTCATCTCCCCACCCCCAGACTGTGTATGTCTTTGAGTATTATAAAACTCTTGGAGCCGGGTGGTGGTGGCACATGCCTTTAATCCCAGCACTCAGGAGGCGGAGGCAGGCTGATCTCGTATGTTTGAGGACAACCTGGTCTACAGAGTGATTTCCAGGACAGTTAGGGATTCATAGAGGAACCCTGTCTCCAGAGGTAGGGGTTGGGGGTGGGGGTGCGGGGTCCAAACAACTGTAGATAATTTCATAATGATACTTTAAAAGTTATTTTGAATTTAAAAATGATTTGAAGATTTGTAGGCTGGAGAGATGTCTCAGAGGTTAAGAGCACTGAGTGCTCTTCCAGAGGTGTTGAGTTCAGTTCCCAGCATCCTACATGGTGACTCACAACCGTCTATTATGAGATCTGGTGCCCTCTTCTGGCTTGTAGGTGTACATGCAGGCAAAACACCGCATAAGTAATAAATAAATAAATAAATAGATCTTTAAAAATGTTTAAAAAGTAGAAGATTTGGTTAAACATTTTAATTTATTATTGTTTTGTGCGTGTGTGTATTTGTGCATATGTATGTACATATGTGAAGCTGGAGGACAAATTTGTGGGGCCAGTTCCCTCCTGCCTTTGTGTGGATTCTGGGGACTGAACTCAGGCTATCAAGTTAGCATGCTTTGGTAGCCTTTGACTGTTGAACCCTCTTGCAGGTCCTAAGAACTAGTTGATTTAAAGTCACCCATTTGTTAAGTTTATGGAAAGTCACTCACTATTCCTGGTGGTTTCCAAATTGTTTTCACATTGGGTTGGGTTTAGAAAGTTCTAATGCTGGCCTGCTCTTGGGTTCTGGCTACCTTAAGACCTACTTTGCCACCTGTCCCAGAGATGTGTTCAACAATGATTAGGAAGTTGAGATTGTCTTTCATTTCAGTTATGTGTTACCTGTAGCTTCTTGGTAATTTAGGCTGTATTCATATCTGTGTCACAGAAATAGATGTCGTCCCATAAGTCTAAACTTTTGAGTTGGTCAAGGCTCACCTGTCAGTCCATGCTTGCTTGCTTGCTTCATTCATTCATTCTTGAAGAATAATTTATTATTAAAGATTTTTATTTTATATGTATGAGTGTTTTCCCTATGTGTATGGGTGTTCAGAAGACGTCATTGGATTCCCCTGGAACTGGAATTAACAGCAGTTGTGAACTGACATGTTGGTGCTGGGAACTGAGCCTGGGTCTTCTGAAAGAACAGCCAGTGCTCTAAACCACTGAGACATCTCTCTAGCCCTCTTTTGTTTCTTTTTAAATTTGTATTTCTTCTAAACGAGGCAGATGCCTTAAAAAAAAAGGTTTTTTTTGGTTTTTGAGACAGAGTTTGTAACATGAATCTTAAAAGGTCTTATTAATAAAACAAACCCGGAGCCAGGTATTGGGGTGAACGCTGAAAGATCAGAGAGACAAAACAGGCCACAGCTAACCTCACCTTGCTAACTTCTCAGCCGATCCTGTTTCCTCACACTGGAAGCCTCTGAGTCCTCAATCCAGAATGAATGTCAGCTGAACTAAAAGCCTACAAGCTTAACCAGGCTCTAGTTCCTGGTCCTAATGCCTTATATACCTTTCTGCTTCCCGTCATCACTTCCTTGGATTAAAGGCGTGAGTCACCATGCCTGGCTATTTCTAGTGTGGCTTTGAACTCAGAGAGATCCGGATGGATCTCTGCCTCTAGAATGCTAGGATTAAAGGTGTGTGTGCCACCATTTTCTGGCCTCTGTCTAGTGGCTGTTCTGTTCTCTGACCCCAGCTAAGCTTATTAGGGTGCACAATATATTGGGGAACATAATATCACCACAAGGGTTTCTCTGTGAAACAGTCCTGTCTGTCCTGAAATTCACTCTGTAGACCAGGCTGGCTTCAAACCTACAGAGACCCATCTGCCTCTGCTTCTCGAGTACTGGGATTAAAGGTGTATGCCACCACTGCCCAGCTTAATTTGCAAGTTTAAAAAAAATTAAAAATAGAAAAATTAGTGTATATTCATTGTACAAAATATTAGATTTTATTGGGTGATTCTGATACATATGGACCATGTACTTTGATCCTATTCACCTATTTGTTTCCTCCTTTTGCTGTTCTTCTTGCCCCTTCCCAAATGTCTTCCCTTTGTTTTCAAACAGACAAACAAACAAACAAATGCTTCTCCTGACTATTTGCTTGCTGTGGAAATACAAGAGTTAGTTCTCTCTACAATGTAGATTCTGAGGATGCAATTTAGGTCATCAGGCTTTGGGAGCAAAGCGTCTTTAGCCACTAGAGCTAGCTGTCTTGCTACCCTTTTTAAAGTCTAGATTCTCATAAGAAAGAAAACATAAAGAAGGGGTCTGGAGAAGTAGCTCAGTGGTTAAAAGCACTTGCTATTTTGCACGGGACACAGGTTCAGTTCCCAACCCTCACAAAGGTGACTCAGAGCTATCCAGGGTATCTGATGTCCTCTACTGGCTTTCATGGGCACTGCACATGTGGTGGACTAACATACACATAAGCAAAATATTCATATACATTAAATGAAAATAAAACTTTAAAAAATAAGAGACTGCACATACTATTTGTCTTTGTGACCCTGTCTTATTTTGCCCACATGATGCTTTCTGGTTCCATCCTTGTTCTTGCAAATGATATAACTTAACTTAATATTTGTTGAGTAATATTCTATTGTGTAAAAGGGACCTTTCCCCCTAGTTACGTAATTTGTTTATAGTTTATTACTGGGTCACTTTCTCTATATTGTACATGTACATAGTAACTGAAATTCAAAACTGTTTTTTATGCCTCTGTTGATCAAGTTCTGACTTTAAAAGCTCTTATATTAACTTTTGGGATACTATTTTATTCTGTTTTAAGTCTGAAAATATACTTTCCTGAATAAGACTATATTTGACTTTTCTATTTTTAATTTTGGTGGAACAGTGTTTTTCTTCTTTTAATAATTTATTTACTTTTATTTGCATTGATAATTTGCCTGCATGTATGTCTGTGTCAGGGTGTTAGATCTTGCAGTTACAGACAGTTGTGAGCTGCCATATGGTTGCTGGGAATTGAACCCAGGTCCTCTGGAAGACCTGAACCCACTGAGCCATTTCTCTAGCCAAGAGCAGTGTTTTTTTAATGTTAAAAGTATTTAGTTTCTTCCTGCCTTCCAGCCTCCCTCCCTTCTTTCCATCTTTCTTTTATAACTATTGTGACATTTGAAGATGGAGAGTGATAAGCTGAGTGAATTACAGGAAAAAGGGTTTTGATAAGGTAAGTTTAGTAACATATTTGGGGCTAATAACACTTTTTAGGTGTTTTTTTTTTTGTTTTTTGTTTTTTGTTTTTTTTGAGGAGAGGCAGGGTCTTCCTACGTAGCCCTGACTGTCCTGGTACTTTGTGTAGACCAAGATGACCTAGAACTCTGTAAACCAGGCTGGCCCTTGAACTCACAGATATTCACTTGCTTCTATCTTTCCAGTGCTAGGATTAAAAGTGTGTGCTACCAGACCTGGCTCATGACAATACATTGTGTTAACAGAATAGTAATAAAATTCCTCTTGTTTCAGGTCCCCCCCCCCCCCCCCCCCCCCCGGCAGGGTTTTCTCCATGTAGCTTTGCACCTTTCCTGGAACTCACTCTGTAGCCCGGGCTGGCCTGGAACTCACAGAGATCCACCTGGCTCTGCCTCCCAAGTACTGGGATTAAAGGTGTGCACCACCACTGCCCGGCTTTGTTCCAGGTTTTTATTGTTTAGGAATTTATCTGTTTCTACTTTAGTGTAATGAGCACTGTTACTTTTGAGTCTATAATAAAGTAATGATTAAAGTATCAGCTAGGTTCCTGTTCTCTCTTAGTGAGGCTTGTTTTGTCGTATTCATGCTCAGGTATTCCAGGCTGGAAAAAAGGAGTACACTGCTATACTATTACTCTGAAAGTCTATCCCATTTCTTTAGCTTTGAAGATACAGTTCCAGTCTAAACAATAGTGCTTTCTCTGTGCAGGTTGCACTTGTTGAACTCTGCATTGTTTCTTTCTCAAGTGAGGATCTTTACTTTTGGGTACCACAGTTTTAAAATGTTTTTGTTGATCTAGTAAGTCTTCAGGACAAATCCCAAGAGAGAGTATAGATTATGCAGACCATCTCAAATTTTAGGAACTTTGTACTTTCTAGTCTAAGAGAGGACTAAAAAGACATAAATATTCTGAGATCTTTGAAGGGTTATGTTAGAAGAGGTGAAAGAAGCTTGAACACTTAGGGTGTGGATATTATGAGACACGTATTTTAATTTAATATAGTCATTATAGCTTCCCAACAATGAATTTTCTGTATCTGGGTGAAGGTACATTTCATTGGGAAGTGGTAATCTTAAGTTATACAAATGTATTCACATTTCTCTCTAAGCATACATAATTATTGTAATATTTCAGGAAATATATATATATATATTTTTTTTTGGTTTTTCGAGACAGGGTTTCTCTGTGTAGCTTTGCGCCTTTCCTGGGACTCACTTGGTAGCCCAAGCTGGCCTCGAACTCATAGAGATCCGCCTGGCTCTGCCTCCCGAGTGCTGGGATTAAAGGCGTGCGCCACCACCGCCCGGCTCAGGAAATAATTTTTAGTGTGACCTTCACAAATGTCCTACTACTCTACTAGTTGTGTGTGTGTGTGTTTGTGTGTGTGAAAGTGTGTGAAATAATAATCTCTGATAGGACCTTCTTTTCTTACAGACTACATACCTTTTCTGAATACCTACTCTAGGAACAGTTTGGTTATTTACTACCTTAATATAATTGAGGTGGAAATACACCCTTTTCTCTCTATACTCCTTTCCAGGGTGATTTTAGAGCTTCTTTGAACAAAGGAGGCAGAGGATGACAAACCCAGTAACCTTTGAAGTCAGTCTAGTCCAAACTCCTATGTTTATTTACTTTGGATATGTCTTATAATTTACAATTTTAGTTTGACTTCCAATAGATATTTTAAAATTAAAAAAAAAATTATGTGCATTGGTGCTTTGCTGCATTTATGTCTGTGGGAAGGTGTCAGGTCTCCTGGAACTGGAGTTACAGGCAGGTCTGAGTTGTTTTGTAGGTGCTGGGAATTGAACCTAGGAAGAGCAGCCAACCCTTAACAACTGAACCATCTCTCCAGGTTGAGTAGGTATCTTTGTGTGTGTGTGTGTGTGTGTGTGTGTGTGTGTGTGTACACGCACACATTTGCATGTGGAGATCAGAGAACAGTTTGGTGTGTTCCTCTTCCTCAAGTATTGTTCACTGTGTTTTTGAGACAGAATCTCTTGGTGTGTGACCTGGGGCTCCCTAATTAGGATAGGCAGGATGGCTGGCTATAAAGCCCCAGGGATTCATCTGTACCCACCTCCCCAGTTCAGGGTTTCTAGGCAGGTGCCACTGTTCCTGTTACTTATTTTTATTTGGTGTTGTGTGCACCATGTATGTGATGCCCAAGGAGCCAGAAGAGGGCATCAGGTCCTCTGCAACTGGAGTTCCAGATGGTTGTGAGCCACCATGTGGGTGCTGGGAGCTGAACCCTGGTCCTCTGCAAGAGCAGCAAGTGCTGTTAACCACTGAGCCATCTCTCCAGCCCTGTCTATTGTTTTATGTGGGTGCTGGGATCAGACTTGAGTCTTTGTGCTTGTGTGGTAAGCACTCTATAACCAACTCATCTCTCCAGCCCTTTAATAGATAACTTTAATGATTTTTTTCCCCCATTGGCATAATGAATGTAAACTGTGTGTGTGTGTGTGTGTGTGTGTGTGTGTGTGTGTGTGTGTGTGTCTGTCTGTGTTTATTTCACTTCTGGTTCTTTAATTCATAGTGAGGGCTTTTCCTTCTTTGGCTTCTTCTGTTCAACACTAGAGTAATGAGTTTTCTTTTTCTTACTTTTTGGGAAGTACTTAATATTAAAACTATATTTTTTGTAAATGATGGAGTTCTTTTAGAACACACCTTGTATTATTTCCTTCAGTCCATTTTATGTCCGTTAATATACATTAAACTTGATCATTAAGAAATGACTTGTAGGATTTATTTAGTTATAATTTAATGTCCAATAATATTTAATATATGATTTGGATTATTTTATGAAAGCCCTAGGATTGTATGTTTATCTCCATGTATGTTAAAAGCAGCAATGTAAATTTCCCTGTGGATGTCATTTGCATTATCTCATAATGATAAGTCTCAGTGGAATGACTTCTGAGATCTATTGTAATTATACGAGGCAACTGTTTGTATTCATTCTTTCATGTGAAGATAAGTCATTCATACTTTCTTGATTTACTTCTATTTCGTAAGTCCTTGGCAAGTAGTTTCAATTGTTCTGTAAGTAGTGCTATAATTTTGGAGAGCATTTCAAGCTATCTACTGCTGTATAATAGTTTACAGGAATCATTTCAAGAATAATTATACTCTTGTAACGCTGTTGGTGACATTTTACATTGAAGAAAAATGGTTTTAAATATTGTTTCATAATTGTCTGCATGGTAGACATTATGGTCCTTTTTTGAGGGATGGAAAATGGATTTACTTAAGTTGAGAGAGGTTATCCCTGAAGTAAGGAACTAGTTAGAGTTGTGGATTTCATTTACTCTTTGGCTTAGTGATACTAATAGTTAGTAATATTCATGAACTTAGCACAAGTTTTCCCTTTTAGGGATTTTAATATGATTGAGTGTTTTTGATATCTTGGTGACTTTCAGAAACTGACAGAAGAGAAATACCAAGTGGAACAATGTATAAGTGAAGCTTCTATTATAATTCGGAACACGAAAGAACCCACATTGACCTTGAAGGTGATACTTACTTCCCCTTTAATTAGGGACGAATTGGAGAAGAAGGATGGAGGTACATGTGTGTATATATATATATACACATACATACATATCTATGTTTTGTTTTGCTTATTTAACAGCTCTTTTCCATACTATGCTAACTAATCCTTGAGATTTAGGAGGTTACAGACTTTATTTGCTTGTGTATGCCACCCCATGATATTTTTAAAGTTTTGTTTTTATATAGCATATTTTGCAGTTTCAGAGACCTGTGTACCATGTTGCTTTAACTCTGCTTTCATTTTTTTAGATTTTGATGAACTGCTTTCCCTTGTTTAGTGTAACTTCAAGTTATTGGTATCTGCTAACCTGTTCTATTATACTGGCCTACTGGTCAGATTCAGGATTAAATGTGGTTTAAAACAATTATTTTTAAATTTGCTTGCTTATTTTGAAATTACTCACTTGCATGTTGTGTTTGACTTCTAATAATTATATACCCTTAAAAATTTTAGTTACTTGTGTGTGGATTTGGTTTATAGAATAATGAAAAAGAATTAGTGAATATATTTTACTCAATAATCTTTCATCTTCAGAGAGTGTATGTATACACACATACATATACACGCAAATTATTTTTATTTTGGAGATAGGAGCTTACTGCATAGCTTTGGTTGGCTTGAAACTTGCTATGTGGAATTGGATGGCCTCAAACTCACAGAGATCTGCCTGCCTCTACTGCCTCAGTGCTGGGATTAAAGCCTTGGGCCAACCACCTGCCTTCAGTAAATTTTTGAGAAGCTTTTTACTCTGTTACATTTTGAATAAGATGTATGTTAAAAAAAATCACTATATGACACTGTCACGGTCATAAATGTAGAATGAGAAATTCCTTAACTGTTGGTAGCTTTGAAAAGTAGTGAAATATGTGTGGTGAGCTTCATTTTCTTTCTTTCTTTCTTTTTTTTTTTTTTTATCTTGTCAAGTTAGCTTTTTTTGTACTCTTAGTACTGTTCAAAGAAACATGCCACATGATACTTTTCCTGTGTTGGACCTTTGACCAACTGGCCACTCTGTTGTAACAATTTAGAGGCCCTATGGCATATATGGGCCAGTAGGATATTTTCTATTTTCAATTTATCAGATTTCAACAAATCTCATTGTGTACCCCTTTACCATAAATACCACTAAAGTGAAAAGGATTATAGGTCAGTTTTGTAGTTTATTTCAAACTGTTGATTAGTATAAAAAAGGCACACTTAACTGTGAAGTAGATTTTTGAATTTTAGTTCCCAGACATGAATCATAGAATCCTGGAACTAAAATAGATGGTCACCTTTTTAAATTTTTTTTTTTTTTTTTTTTTTTTTTGGGTGAGGGGTGGGTTAGGTTGAGTGGTCGACTAAAATCAGAAATTTTTTAGAAATCAGATACATTTTTGAGGCATATTTAAATAAAAATACATCCAATCTATAATTGTTTAATACCCATACTTTACCCCTTACGCAACATGTCTGTAGCACCTTGGAAGAACCAGTCTCTTAAATGGCTTAATTTTTTTTAACATCAGATCTAGGATTTCTGGTTTCTGGTGTGCCAAGATGTATTAATTTTGGTAAGCTGTATTCTCCTTGACCCTGTCGTACAGAACCAACCATTTCTATGTAGAGCTGTAATTATAGGTGATACTAAACATTATTTTTCAAAGATTTTTTTTTTTTTAAATTTTCTTTTGATGTTTCGAGACAGAATTTCTCTGTGTAGCCTTGGTTGTTCTAGAACTTTCCCTGTAGACCAGGTTGGCCTCCAACTTACAGAAATCTGCTTGCCTCTGCCTTCCCAGTGCTGGGACTAAAGGTGTGCGCCACTACCACCTGGCTATAAACATTTTTCTTTTGAGAGGTGTTTGTTTGATCTGCTCCTTGTGTTGCCTCTTTGAAGGTCTTAGGAAAATATAAAGCTTTTTCTCTTGTGGTTTTGTGTACTCGCATAGGATTTTTGTATAGCTGTCAGTGTTGATTCCCTCAGGCTTAACTTGTTGCCTTAAAAAAAAAAAAAACAACCTTAATTTTGGTTCAGAGAAGCTGAAAACAGGCTCTTAGTGTATTATACCTTTTTGGAGCACTATTAATCATAGAATGGGATTTGTGTCAAACAGAGTCGCAGTGTTTGTTGAAGGTGTTTTGAGTTACTGAGGATCTAAAGGCCTCCATGTGCTGACTCATTAGCTGATATGTGAGCTTAGGTGAGCTTGGAGCTGATGTTTAACAGATGTTACTTCTCTTTTTGAATGGCAGGAAGATTTGCTTTGCTGTTCTTAACATCCCAGCCCCGCTGACCAACTTGATATATTTTGTATGATCTGGGCTTTGTCATATTTTTGTCTATATTCATGGGCAACTTGGAGCATCCAATATAATTGAGCATCTGCAATCTGGATTATGCAGTTCTGTTTGTTCACCTAGACACTACTCTTTGCCTTGATGTAACCCTTTCCATCTCCATAGGATTGGAAACACAAAGCACATTGAGTTTTCAGGGATACCTGGCACTGAAAGTTAGTGTCCTCTTCCCTTCTGTCCATTTTCTTTCTCAGAGTTAAACAGTGACCCCAAGACATTTGGTCATAGTATTCTAACTTGCTTTACCACTCCCAAATACACAGTTTGCAGTTTATACACAAGTCATCTATTTTTCTCCCCTTTCTTAACTTGCTAAATGACTTTGACAGAATCTAAACGAGAGGAAAGGAAGGTTGAGAACAGACAATATTTTCTGTATAGAAATAGATAACCATTCACTTCAAACCACCATTTATTTTGTAAGTTGTCAAGAGTGAATAAAGATTATCCTTTTTAAAAAAATGTTGTCACAAGTAAGACTTCTATGCTATCAGTGTTAGCCCACTCCAATACTAGTAGGCCTGGTGGAATGACCATTTCCCTAGTATTGTGTATTTCCTTTAAAAAAACAAAGGTACAAGAGAAAAAGCACAGCTCTTGCTATATAACATCTGTGTGTTCAGTTTTTCATTCTTTTAGCGTTGTGTGACATGGGGCACACTTCTTAATTTCAAAATAAAGGTAATAAAGAAACAGTAATTTGTTTGCAGGGTTCAGTGAGAGACTGCATATACAGTTGGGTATGCAACTAACTTCTAAATAGTGAAGTACAGAAACTACTCAGCTTACTAAACATTCAAACTACCTACTCAAACTGTCTCAACAGAGTGATGTGGTCACACTAGGTTCAGACAGTTGAACCTTAACATAGCCGAATTATCTGTCTGTCTATTTGTCTATGTATGTATGTATGTATGTATCTTTGTTTCCTTTCCTTTCCTTCCCTTCCTTCCTTCCTTCCTTCCTTCCTTCCTTCCTTCCTTCCTTCCTTCCTTCCTTCCTTTCCTTCCTTCCTCCCTCCCTCCCTCCCTCCCTCCCTCCCTCTTTCTTTCTTTCTTTCTTTCTTTCTTTCTTTCTTTCTTTCTTTCTTTCTTTCTTTCTTTCTTTCTTTCTTTCTTTCTCTCTTTCTTTCGAGTCAAGAACTTGCTAGCTCCGTCTGCCCTGGTCATACTAGGTTCGGACAGTTGAACCTTAATATAGCCAAACTAATTCATTCATTCTCTCTCCCTCTCTCTCTCTCTCTCTCTCTCTCTCTCTCTCTCTCTCTCTCTCTCTCTCTCTCCCTCTCCCTCCCTCCCCACCCATTTATTTATTTATTTATTTATTTATTTATTTATTTTGTTATTTATTTTGTTATTTAGTTATTTTTGAGGCAAGAACTTGCTAGCTCTGTCTGCCCTGGAACTCAATAAATACACCAGCTGTGTTTAGACAGTTGAATCTTAACATAGCCGAACATTCATTCATTCATTCATTCATTCATTCATTTATTTATCTATCCATTTAGCTATCTATCTGTCTGTCTATCTATCTATTTATCTATCTACCTACCTAGCTACCTACCTATCCAACTATTTATCTTCTATTTTTGAGGCAAGGACTTGCTAGCTCTGTCTGTCCTGGAACTCACTAAATACATCAGCTTGATACACCAGGCTGGCCTTGAACTCACAGATACCCTTCTGCCTAAACCTGTGTACTGCCCCTGCTACGATCATCCACATAGCTAAACTTTAAACCACACTTGAAATCCAGTATTAGTAAGTATGCAGTATACTCTGAGCTGGATTATTGTGTAGCTCTGTTCCTTGGATGGCAGATCTCCCCCTCTCCCACCTCCTCCTATACCTATCCTTTATCCTAAGCACCTAGAATCATACCTGATACAGAGGTAGATTACCAGAGAGTACCACACATGAATCTTCACAGGGAATTTTCAGTCACCATATTATCTGAGAAAATATAGTCCAGTGTATAAAAAAGGAAAAGTTAACAATAAGCAGCATCTTGCATGGCTTAAATAATATTTACTGAAGATGTATTTCTGTTAATGATGTTACGCCCACCATGTTATAATCCTCATATATGATTTATTTAAGGAAAAAAAAATCTCACAGTAGCCCTAAAAGGGAGGTAGCTGTTGCTCTGTTATAAGCAGGAATGTAACATATTTTGTCCAGCTATCCTGACAGAGTCCAGTGTGGAATCCTCTCTCCCCTTCCTTCCTGGGGTTGCTGCATGGACACTTTAGCTGATTGTTTCTTTCTGACCATTACAAAGCCTCAACTTTGGTGCTTCTTATTTTAAACTAGAAATATATTTGCTATTGGGGGAGGTGATAAATTTTTTAAAGTTATGTTTACATTGCAGTTTTAAACCAAACAGATAGTGAAAAATAAAGTCCTGTCATTAGTATTCAGTAGAGTCAAGAGCATGATAGAGAAGTGAGTTTTTTTTCACTTGTTGATGCCAGGGTGTATTTCTGACTCTTTTTGGCAGAGGTTCTCTGGTATGTTTCCTGCTAGGGTCATGACATTAGATTGTTGTAGTCTATACTTGTGCTGCACTTTATTTTCCTCCCTTCCCCAGGTGCCAGATATGTACTGTGCAGAGAAAACATGGTCATTTTCTTTCCGGTGCTCTGCTGTCACAAAGATAGCATTGGTGGTATAATTCAACTAGGAAAGGGTCAGTTCCACCTTATTGCTACATGTGTTTGTTCATATTGTCCTTATGTTTTTCGTGAACAGTATAGTTCAAGCATAATGTCTTTCCAGAAAGCTTTAAGGAATTGAGAGAAAGGAGATTTTAAGAATATCCTTAGACATACTAAAAAATTCTGTCAGGATGAGCTGAGAGCTCGGCTTTGTCCAGATTGTCATGGGGCTTGCCACGCTACCCCAGCTCAATTATTTTACTTTTCAAGAGCAGGGTCTAGACACATAATACAGCCACAGTCATTTCTGGCTTTCCCTGTTCCTCCTCTACAGGCTAGTGTTTTGTTAATGGGGCAGATAGCCTGCATGTAAGGCACTGAGAAAAATTGTGTGAAAACACTGCAGAGCAGTGTCTTCTGGTCACTGATGTAACTAGCCTCCAACCAGGCCAGCAGGTTTATGAATGACAGCTTTCTTTCCAGTGCTTCCATTGATGCACATATGTTGTTCCAGTGCACATACATACATGGTAATAGCAGGCTACAAAGAACAATTTTAAAAGCAGTATTTTTCTTTGCATTTGGCATTTTTGTTAATACTTGTCCATTTTGTACTATTTCTTATGTTTCCTACAAAGCAAGTGAAATGGATCATAGTTCTGCACTTTATTTATTTAGTTTTTTGTTTGTTTGTTTGTTTTGGGGGGAGCTGGGAGACAGGGTTTTCTTATGTACCCCTGACTTGGAATTCCAGGCTGATCTGGATACCATCCACCTGTCTCTGAGGGTGCTGGGATTAAAAGTATTTAGACCACAAGCCCAGCAGTCCTTCTGTTTTTAATTAATTAATGACAAATATATTTTTTAAAAGTAAAATCTCTGCTTACCTAATAAAGTTGAAACACACACACACACAACTGTATTAAGGTCCTGAAATATTAAACTTGAGGTTCTATCAGGAGGGTCATTATTTTCCCAGCAGTAGTTCTGTGATTGCCACATTAATGTTTTTTTTTTAAATTAGTGGAAATATGTAAAACTATATTATTAGCTATAGAAAGGAAATAGACAAGCTGGGCTGATAAGTAGCACTGTAACACCATATGCTTGTGTGTCACGTAATACAAAAATCTTTCAAAATAAAATGTATTGTTACACCTCTGCTCTTTCCAGCTTCATGAATAGTAAAACATTTTGGATCTTTTGACTCTCAGAGCGTGAAGAAACATGGCCATTTTGATGTCAATGTGAGCGGAATCTGCTGCAAGTTCTCAGTGCTTTTCCTTTTCATCTTTTTTTAGTAAAATCTGTTGTTTCCAAATGTTGACTGTCTGTAGCAAGATGATGTTTTGACTTTATTTAAAGTAAGAGTTTATAGTAGTAATCTGATTTTGAGATGAAAGAAGTCATCAAAAATATCTTTCTCTTGTCACCATTGCAGATATCTGTCACAATTAGGATAAGGTACTTACCATCTTTAGCCATTTGACAAGATGAACAAAGAGTTCTGGCTTCTTAGATCTTACCTCTATCCCCTCTTTCTTTCTATGCCCCTCTTCCTTTGTCACCCTCTTTCTGACATTTTGACTCAGTAGGATAGGTAGAATAAAACTTAACACTCTTTACTGTTCATTTAAAAATTGAAGTTGTAACCAAAAAAATTTAATCAATTTAGGTTATGTTCCATAGCAGTCAGTCAACCTTTGTCATATCTACCTTTCAAGAGATTCTAATAATTTGCCAGGTGGTAGTGGCTCATGCCTTTAATCCCAGCACTTGGGAGTCAGAGGTAGGTGGATCTCTGAGTTACAGGCCAGCCTGGTCTGCAGAGTGAGTTCCAGGACACCCAGGGCTACACACAGAAACCCTGTATCGAAAAACAAAACAAAATAGAAGAATAAAGGTATTCTAATAACTCATTTAGAAATATTTTATCTTCTGTATGAGCTTTACACAGATGCTTGTATTGACTATAGTTAAACAATTTGATGATAAAACATTAAAGTGACTCAGTTGTATAGTTTGTGCCTGTAAACACAAGTCCAGGAGCTAGATCACCTGTGAGTACCATATTTGTTTGGGTTTATAAACAACTCCACATTGATAATTAATTCTTTTAGAAGCTTATGATTTTTGTTAGTAGAAATCAGTAATGAAATGAGACCTAGTGTTTTTGTTGGCAGTGATTAATAGGAAACAATGCAGATACCTGCTGTGTAGGCAGGAAGTAAGTGTGTAGCACTTCATTGGTTAGTGTTGCAGCAGTACAGGGAACCCACAGTTCTTCCTTTTATAGTTGTGGTTTTAGTTGGGCATTATGCCTTCAGGTTTAGAAATGTTTTAGCTAGTAGAATAAACACTAAATTTGCCACTATAGAGTCATTGATAACTAAGGAATCCAAAAAGTGTCCATGTTCTTGTGCACCATTTAAAGATATTTGCATCTCTTGGACCATGCTGTATACTGCATATCTACTCTTATGAGAATATTGAGAAATGTTGGCAGGACACATATTTAAAAGCGTTCTTAAGAGAGAATGATGGCCGGGCGGTGGTGGCGCACGCCTTTAATCCCAGCACTCGGGAGGCAGAGCCAGGCGGATCTCTGTGAGTTCGAGGCCAGCCTGGGCTACCAAGTGAGTTCCAGGAAAGGCACAATGCTACACAGAGAAACTCTGTCTTGAAAAACCAAAACAAAAAAAAAAAAAAAGAGAGAGAATGATGAATCTGACTCAGGGTTAGACAATTCTTCTATAGGAATCTATTTGTAGAACTATGCTTTTAAATAATGCATCAAGACTTGAAAAGTTGACAAACCTGCTTCTCTATACTTAGAATGGTGATAGAAACTTAGACTTAGTATCATGTAACATCTCAAGTATGTGGATTTATTGTTTACCATGTTTCAGTTTTGCTGCTTTTGACCATCTCAAACAATTGTGAAATGTAAGGCAAACGAAATGACCATGGTTATGTAGCAGTCTATGAGTTGCCTTAAGAAAAAGAGATCAATAAATATGAAATATATTTCTGTTTATTTTATATTTGTAGTTTTAAAAATTTGGCTCCAAAAAGAAATACTGAATGAACTTCAAGGTAACTCTTGAGATTCTTATCAGTGGAGTCAAGTTTCTAGTGGTAGTTATTTTAGTGACTGGGATTATATAGAAGCAAATAATTTCTTTTTTTGGTCACACAAAGTATACTTTCAGTATACTTATCCAACTTTACTATTACATAACAGGTCCAACTTTTTAGACCCTGATCAGTGATCACACTTTCTTCTATTAAAAAGTTTTTAATTGCTGGGTGGTGGTGGCACACACCTTTAATCCCAGCACTTGGGAGGCAGAGAAAGGCAGATCTCTGTGAGTTCGAGGCCAGTCTGGTCTAGGACAGAGTGAGTTCCAGGACAGGTTCCAAAGCTACACTGAGAAACCCTCTCATGAAAAACAAACAAAAAAGTTTTTATTGCCATTATTCCCAGATGCCCTTCTTTGTAGCTTGCCAAATGAAAAAGTGCTATGTATTTATTTTTTTCTATGATGGTATACATGTTCATTAATAAGATCCCTGATTGATTATAAGAAGCAGTGGTCACTGATTTTTTTGCTGAATGAATTCCTCTAGTTTTCCTTGTACTTTTTCACAGAATCTGATGATTGTTTATTTAAATAATGTGCACTTAATTAAAAAAGCAAAAAAAAAACAAGTTATGAAAATTTTTGGAGTCTTATAACAAATGCTGCTTTCTTTTGGTTGTTATTGATAATTTCTTAAGAATCCCCTTTCAAACTGTATCTGTTTTCCTTTATCCCATTTTACTACTAGAAAATGTTATGATGAAAGACCCTCCGGACTTACTGGACAGGCAGAAATGCCTAAATGCCTTGGCTTCTCTTCGACATGCCAAATGGTTTCAGGTTGGCATTTTGTTATTTCCTTACTGTTCTGTTTTGATTTTATTTGGAAAACCTTCTACTTTTTTCTGTGTGTTATATCAAATGGAAATACTTTGTAGCTCATAGAGTTATTATTGGGAATAAATTAGATCCTATGGATAAAGTACCTAGAATAGCTTCCATTGTGGTGTGTGTGTGTGTGTGTGTGTGTGTGTGTGTGTGTGTGTGTGTGCGCACCTGTGTGCACATGCAAGCGTGTGTATGTGTAGGCCAGAGGTCAACTCAGTGTCATTTCTCAGGAACCACCCGTGTTGTTGTTTGTTTTTGCCCTTTTTGGGGGGCCTACCACCTAGCTCCCAAATAAATCACACATGGAGGCTTATTCTTAATTATAAATGCCTGGCCTTAGCTTGGCTTATTTCTAGCCAGCTTTTTTTAACTTAAATTATCCCATCTATCTTTTGCCTCTGGGCTTTTCCTTTTCTATTTCTGTATACTTCCTTTGTTTTTTACTCTGAGGCTTGTTGTGTAGCTGGGTCACTGGCTCTTGGGTCCTCCTGCTTCTCTGGCTACTTCTTCCCTCCAGATTTCTCCTTCTATATCTTCCCTCTGCCTGCCAGACCTGCCTATCCTTTCTCCTGCCTTGCTGTTGGCCGTTCAGCTCTTCATTAGACTGTCAGTTGTTTCAGACAGGCTCTGTAACACAGCTTCACAGAGTTAAATGAATGCAACATAAACAAAAGTAACATACTTTAAAATAGTATTCCTCAACATTCCGCCCTTTTTTATTTCTAAACAAAAATGAAAGGTTTTAACTTTAACATAGTAAGACTGTATACAATAAGAAAAATTATCAAGTAAAGATTACATTCACAATGTACTGAATTCCAATTCATTTGTGTCTGGCAAATTTAAGAAAATATTCAATAATCTATCTTATCTTAGTAAATCCAAAATTTTATACTTAATTTACTTTTTATCATATCTAAGAAAAACTGCAACTTTTAAGTATCTAGTCTTCAATTCCATCAAAAGCCCCAGAAGGATATAATATTATTTGAGTAAACAATAAGTGCATTGCAAACAACTTCCAAAAACCCTAGAAATGACAGAGAAATATGACTGCTGGGATAGTCACCCAAAGTTTCTCTGCAACATTAGAGCATCCATCTTCAGCCTACAGGTCCATAGTATCTGGCAGACTTTTCAATGAAGCAGGAAATTTGAAAGACTGTCCCACCTATATTGGCAAAGTTTATTAGTCACTTTCCTCTGTGTCTGGCAGTGTCTTCTGTGAAGCAGGAACTCTGGAAGGGCCATCACCCTTGTTTTGAAAAGTTCAGCAGTCACTTTTCTGTGGGTCAGGCATGTCCAGTTTATACAACATACTGTCCAGCAATCCAGGCAAGAGCAGCTTCTTGCCCAAATCGCTAGCCTTGCCATATTGAAAGCAAACTCCATAAGGAGTTTCTTCGATGCCCATCATCTCTGAAGTAAGTTAGTGCTACCAGGAACAGATGTGTCTCACTGTCATGAAAAGCCTTAAGTTAACAAAACATTTTAAATGTAGGTCTTTGAAAGGTTTGAATATCTATCTATCTATCTATCTATCTATCTATCTATCTATCTATCTATCTATTTATCTAAAATATATCTATATGATCTGGAAAGCATACCTAACATATTTATAATTTTGATTATTATAATTGACTAACCACTAACATGTTCCTGATTATCCTATATAGTTTATAATAGTAAATTTCAAAAACTACAATTTTACCCTGTATTTCCAAATGAACTGCATAGGCACAATACCTCAAACAAAAATAGAAACATGCATACAATATGTTGTAACAAAAATAACCTTAAATTTGTATCAGCATACAAAAATCCTTTAAACAAGAGTAGGAACATATATACAGTATGTTATAACAAAAATGACCTTAAATTTACATCAATATACAAAAGTCCTTTAAACAAGAGTAGAATATATATATATATATATATATAAAACAAAACTTAAATTTGTATCAATATACCATATTCTTCTAAATGATATCAAACATCCATAACCCACCAAATAATCAAAACACCCCCCCACCCCCCCCAGCTCTTGGGAATGTGGACATAGTTTTCTCTAGACTGTTTCTTGCTGGCTGTGGGCAAAGGCATCTTCTTTAGGGGTCCCTGAGAAAGTTTGAGATAATGGCCAAGTCCTGGGAAGACTAATATTAACCTTTGCTGATAGTTATCACCTGTCAAGATTCAGGGGGTCTCCTTTGATCACACCTGATCAATATTATTCCTGAAGAAATCCCCAACCTCTCGTCTCCCATGGGAACAAAATCAAAGCATTTTTGATTTCCATTTGTCAAATACATTTTTTGACTTCTTTTTATTTAAGGCATTCCTAAAGTATCTAGATTGGTTCAATTTAGCAGTCCAGTTCACAATCCCATGTTTCTTAACACCTGTCTTTGCTTCTCAACAATCAAAAAATTCAAACTCAACACAATAACATACAGGATCCAGACTCCCTGTCTATTTCCCATCTTGCATGGCTTTTTTCTTTTACTCTCTATTTAACGACTTTATTTTAAAACTCTTTCTTTTTATGACTGTTTATACCCATATTCTTTCTTTCTTAAGCCTACACACATTGTAAAAGACACTGGAACTTGTTTAAGAGGTTTTTTCCATCTGGACTTCTTTTACTGCATATCTTTTAGCCTTTTTTTAACCACGAGAGCAAACCTTTAAACTGCTAACCTACACTTGGATCCATCCATGCGTGCTTCTCAACTGGCTCTGCCTGCTTCTCTGGTTGTGAAAGTGAAGCCTAAAGTTCACAGCCTGGTTGGAGGTTTGTAACTGAGAACTGCATTCTACTTTCCTAGAGTTCTAGAATGCTGAATCTTGCTCTGTGGCAAGCGTTTTTTACTTAGTTTTTGTTCCTACTTAATGTACTAGCTGCTCAAGGGCTTAGTATCTGGCAGAAACTGTCTGGCAGAAACTCTTAAAAGGAGCTGTATTTTTTTCTTTTTCTTTAAGCTTTCTCAGGCCCTGTGGAAATTTGAGCTCCACGTTGGGCTCCAAAATGTGTTGTTTGTTTTTGCTCTTTTTGGGGGGCTCACCACTCAGCTCCCAAATAAACCATACACGGAGGCTTATACTTAATTACAAATGCTCAGCCTTAGCTTGGCTTGTTTCTTACCAGCTTTTAACTTTAAATTATTCCTGTCTATCTTTGGCCTCGGTGCTTTTTCCTTTCTCTATTTCTGTATACCTTTTCTTTCCTTCTTACTCCTTGTCTGGCTGTGTAGCTAGGTGGCTTGGTGGTTAGCCCCTGAAGTTCTTCTTTTCTGGTTACTTCTTCTCCCCAGATTTCTCCTTCTATATCTTCTTTTTGCCTGCCAGCTCCGCCTATCCTTTCTCCTGCCTTGCTATTGGCCATTCAGTTCTTTATTAGACCATCAGGTATTTTAGACAGGCACAGTAACACAGCTTCACAGAGTTAAACAAATGCAACATAAACAAAAGGTAAAACACCTTAAAATAATATTCCACCTTACTTTTTTTGAAAAAGGGCCTCTCACTGAGATCTAGAACTCACCAAGTAGGCTACGCTGACTGGCCAGCAAGCCCCAGGCATCCTCCACTGCTGTTTACCCAACACTGAGATTCTAAGTGTAAGATTCTAAGCCACCACACCTGGCTTTTAAAACATAGGTTCTGAGAGTTGAACTCAAGCCTCCATGCTTGCATAGGAAGCACTTTATCCACTGAACTCTGTCTTGGTGTTTTGTTATCACGTTATTCTTTTCGGCTTACTATTCTGAATAGTAATGATGGTGGCTTGTAAAATATAAACAAGGAAAAGCTGAAAGTTAAGATAGTGCCTGGAATAGGGTTGCCATGAGTCTACAAAAAGAATTTTTATATTATATTCCTTTTACTTAAAAACCTGCCTTTCTGAACTTGCTATTTTTCATAACTTGTGCTTGATAACCAGTAAATCATTTGCTAATTGGTATTCATTTTTAAAAACTTACCCATGATCAATTTGTTTCAAATTAGGAATGGATTTTTATAGGGATATTGGAATCATTTTGTTTGTTTTAGGCAAGGGCAAATGGATTAAAGTCATGTGTAATTGTCCTCCGCATTCTGCGTGATTTGTGCAACAGAGTACCTACATGGGCACCATTGAAAGGATGGGTAAGTACTTAAATATGATTAAAAACAAATCTGAAGCTATAGCAGAGGAAATTCTAGAAATGATGTTACTGTAGAATGACTGTCTTCTGAGTTAATTAAGGCATACATTGTCTTTTTTTTGCCCTAGAATTAATTATGCAATTTTATAAATTCTTTTATGCATATAACTTGTCTCTATTGTCTTGTCATTTGTGTTTTAGACTTGATATATGTATATAAAAATTGTACATCTCTCTCCCTTTCTCTCTCTCTCTCTTTTTCTCTTTCTACACACACACACACACACACACACACACACACACACACACACACTCTCCCAATCTAAAGGTTTTATACCTTTTAGAAGTAAGTCTTGTTTTGCTTTAACTCTGGATTGATTATTGATCACTCATGAATCACTCACTGCTGCTGATAGCCTTCTTGGCTGGTCCATTGCCCTCAGTGTGTTGTTAAATTTCTGTGGAGACTATCTGATAGACTGGTGTCTTTTGTAATTCTCATGAAATGTAGACACAGATCCAACATGTTAGGTTAAATGCAATGTATATAATAGCAATTAGGTTAAGTGCAGTGTTTGCCTGATATTAATTACTAATTAGACACATAGCATTGTAATAATATTGTAACATTGACTTAATTTGGAAGTTATTATGCCTGATCCAGTCAGGACTATAAATTACAATTTTATGAAAATAATTTAAAGTTGTAAAGATTCATTTATAAAATAATGAGCAATTATGAATATTTATGTAATTTAATAAGTTTCAGTGTATCTAATCAGAGGTGTGGTTCTTTGTTTATTATAATTGTTGCTCTGGGAGAAGGCTATTTGAAGGAACTCAACTTTTATAGTTGAGTGCTTAAAAACCTGCCTTTCTGAACCATAACTTGCTATTTCTCATAACTTGATTTTTTGGTTTGCTTGATAACCAGTAAATTATTTGCTAATTGGAATTCATTTAAAAAAACTTACCTGTGATCAGTGTGTTTCAATTGAGGAATGGATTTTCTACAGGAATATTGGAATTATTTTGTTTGTTTAGGCAAGGGCAAATTGATTAAAATCATGTGAGTGTTTCCTAACTTAAGTGGGATTTAGATAGACCAGTTGCTACCTTGGTTATTTATTAGCTATTGCTCATATCAAAACTTGTTAATCTTAAATGAATTATGACTGTAATTTCTTCATTTTTTTGTATCTAAAAACCATAAAGTTTTTGTCTCAAATATTTTCAGAATATATCTAAAAATACTTGATTTAAGAAATGATTGGATTAGAGTAGATAATCATGGGGGAAGAGTTAAATGGACCTTAAATATTAAATTGTCTACACTTTTTTGGCTTCCCTTAAATAGAAATGTCAGCTCACATTTAACTGGAATCCTTTTAACACTTGGTGCATGTACTAATTTGTAATTTAATATCTTCTAGCCACTAGAGCTTATATGTGAAAAGTCTATAGGTACTTGTAATAGACCTTTGGGCGCTGGGGAGGCCTTGAGACGAGTAATGGAGTGTTTGGCATCTGGAATACTACTTCCTGGTAAGGGTTTCAAACTCTCAAGGCAGAAGAATAAGAAAAAAATCTTACTTTAGTTAATTTATCTAAACATATGCTAAATGTTTGTCCTCTGCAGAGGAAAATGATGTATAGGAGTTGTGATC
Organism: Peromyscus eremicus; assembly: GCF_949786415.1. Lineage (NCBI taxonomy): Eukaryota > Metazoa > Chordata > Mammalia > Rodentia > Cricetidae > Peromyscus > Peromyscus eremicus. The sequence goes on along the minus strand of NC_081419.1, from coordinate 11,416,025 downwards.
TTTGGAATTTTAGCAGCTCGAATGTTTGTGTGTGGAAGAGTGCTGTAAAGCTTTTCCATAGTTCTAATTTGTGTTTTATATGTACTAACATAAAGGGTACTAATAGATACTGTGTCTGCTATGCATTTGCTTCACCTAGAAGTCTGAATCTGGAAATGTAAATGCTTATGTGAAAAGTATGAAGTTCATTTTGTTTGCAAGTCTGTTATTAAATTTGGAAAAATTAAATATGTAATCTATTTAAAGTTTCATCATGTTGTTGTAAATTCTTGGAGTAAGGCTCATTTTGGTATTAGGTGACTTCCCGTAAAAAAATGACAGTTAGGTGCTAACACTGCAAATGACAGATTGTCCTTAATACTCTACTTATATGAGCAGACTTTTAACTTAGTTCTACAGTTTTTTCCCTTCTCTCTTTGTTACTTTGCTAGGTTCTAAACGCATTTCTAAATTTTTATTTTTCCTTGCCTTTGCCAAAGGGGGTCCTGGCCTTCATGATCCTTGTGAGAGAGACCCAACAGATGCTCTGAGCTACATGACCACTCAGCAAAAAGAAGAAATCACTCAAAGTGCACAGGTATGAGACTGGTGTATCACTGATTGCTTAGAAAGATACCATAATTTCCATTTCTGAATTGTTCTGTGTGGCTACATTTCTTGTATGTTTAAGTTAGGGAATTCTACCAGTATAATAACATCAGTATGTAAAGAATGTCATTTGAGTTAAATGTCATATAAACAAGAATGGTTATTGAGATTTCATTAAATATAATGTTTTATTCTTTAGCATGCACTTAGACTATCAGCCTTTGGCCAGATTTATAAAGTGCTGGAGATGGACCCCCTTCCATCTAGTAAGCCTTTTCAGAAGTATTCCTGGTCGGTTACTGATAAAGAAGGTGAGTATGAAAGGGGTTTTGTTGTTGTTGTTGTTGTTGTTGTTGTTTTGTTTAATTAGAGTTGAGGGTTAACATTGATGGTGGTGTGCACCTTGTTTAGGGAGCTTAAACATTGGTCATCCAAGTTACTGCGTTTCTTAACTTAATTGGCTTCTATCCAAAATATCAGTGGTATCAGCCTGCTATCTCGTTTGTTCTTATTAGTGATCAGCTTATTTTCCTGTGTTGCTAGATTTTGTTACTGCATAGACTTAAGAACCATACTTTAGGCTTCTGGTCTAAGAGGAGATAAACCATAAGTTAAGAAGAGACATTATCTCTGTCACTGGTCAGTGTGATGTACTTTATGAAGTTTGCAAGTGATTTGTACAAAGAAAGAGAAACAAAAGTATAGGGGATGAGAAAAATGTATTGGGAAATTCACGGCCACCTCTGTTTGTACTTGTCTGCCTGTACTTGTTGTTGTGTGACAAAATGTTTCCTGGGCAGATGAAACACATTCATCTTCTCACCCCAGATAGGAAACTCAAAACAGACCAAAGATACCACCAAAGTCCAACTTGGTGAATCAATGAGTTTTATTGGGGTTACTGTGGGTGAGGGGTTACTTACAGGATCAGGAATGATTCAGAGGCAGCTGCATCACCAATGCCCACCTGCACACAGGTGACAGCTCACAAAACCTGGAGCACACTGCACAGCTTTCAGGCAGCTCAACAGGTTGGAGAGTGTCTTTCTAGGTGTTTCAGTTGGTCTAAACCTCTTCCAGGCAGCTCTTTTTGTTCAAGAATCTTCTTTGAGCTGGGCTCTTCTTACTCTGGCAGAGAGGGGCCTAGTGAATCTGGTTAGTTTCAGGGAGTTCTTGAAATGGTTTTTCCATTTTCTAGGATCGTCTGTGATTTCTTTTTTAATGTCTTAAAGTTTTTATTTTATGTGTTTTATAGTTATTCTGAGATTGTGTGTGTGTGCTATATGAATGCTGTTTTCTTTATTTCTCTCTTGGTATGTTTGGTGTTTCTATATAGGAAGGCTGCTGAGTTTTGTGTGTTAATTTTGTATCCTGCCAGTTTTCAGAATGTATTTATGAGCTGTAGAAATTTCTTGGTGGCGTCTTTAGGGTCTTTTATGTTTAAAATCATACTGTCTGCCAATACCGTTACTTTGACTTCTTCTTTTCCTATTTGTATCTTCTTGATCTTCAGTTTAACTGCTCTAGCTAAGACTATAAGCAATATATATTGAATGACAGTAGAAATAGTTGTCTTGTTCCTGATTTTAGTTTAGAATGATGTTGGCTATGAATTTGTTGTAAATTGCCTTTATTACATTGAGATTTGTCCCTTGTAACCCTAGCCTCTTCAGGACTTTTATCATGAAGGGATGTTAGATTTTGGTAAAGGCCTTTTCTGCCTCTGATGAGATAATCATGTGGTTTCTGTCCTTTAGTCTGTTTATATGGTGGATTCCGTTTATTGATTTACATATGTTGAAATATACCTACATCTCTTGGATGAAGCTGACTCAATCATGGTTGATGATCTTTTCATATATGCCTGCATTCAGCTTGCAAATATTATAGAGAACTTTTTTTTTTTTTCCGAGACAGGGTTTCTCTGTGTAGCTTTGCGCCTTTCCTAGAACTCACTTTGGAGACCAGGCTGGCCTTGAACTCACAGAGATCCGCCTGCCTCTGCCTCTTGAGTGCTGGGATTAAAGGCCACCACCGCCCGGCGAGAACTTTTACTGTATAAATACTCTGTATTTATCAGAGGTGCTGGCTTATCATTTTCTTCTTTTGTTGAGTCTTTTGTGATTTTGGAAATACTGACTTTGTGTTGTAATGTCTCCCTTTCATTTCTAATTACAATTAAAAATTATTTTATGTGTATGAGTGGGTCTCCCCCCCCCCCAAACAAGGTTTCTGGTGCCTGTCCTGGGTCTTTTTTCTGTAGACCAGGCTGGCCTTGAACTCACAGAGATCCACCTGGTTCTGTCTCCTGAGTACTGGGATTAAAGGCGTGCGCCACCACCGCCTGGCTGTGTATGAGTGCTTTGCCTGCTATATCTGTCTGCCATGTGTGTGCTTGGTGTTCATGGAGGCCAGAGGAGGGCATTGGATCCTTTGGAATTGAAATTATGGATGATTGTGAGCCACCATATGGGTGCTGGGAAACAAATCCAGGTCCTTTGCAACAGCAACTAATGCTCTTAACCCCTGAGCTGTCTCTCCAGCCCTCTTCTCTAAATTTGGATCCAATTTGGAATAGATCCTTCCTTCTGGCTAATTTGACTAAAGGTTTGTCAATTTTGTTGTTTTCAGTTTTTTTTCCCCAAAGAACCATCTCTTTACATCATTGATTCTGTGTTGTTTTTCTTTCCTATTTCATTAATTTCAGCCCTGTCTACTTTCTTTGGGTGTTTATTCTTGTTTTTGTTTTTTTAAGCATTCAAGTACCTTCCTATTAGGACTGCCTTTACTGTTTTGCATGGATTTTGGTATGTTGTTATGTTGTGTTTTTATTTTGATTCAATTCTAAGAAGTTTTACACCCCCACGGTTGTCCTGGAACTTGCTTTATAGACCAGGCTGGCCTTGAACTTGGAGATCTGACTGTCTTTATCTACCAGGTGCTGGGATTAAAGGCATGTGTCACTGCTGCCTGGCTTAAATTTCCTTTTTGATTTCTCCCTTGACCGAATTTTCATGTAGTACCTTGTTTCCATGAGTTTGTCTGCTTTATGCCATTTCTGTTGTTGTTGGAATTCAGCTTTACACTCTTGTGACCAGAAGATGGAGGATATTTAGTTTTCCTGTATTTGTTGAGACTTACATTGTGGTCATTTTTGGAAAAAGTTCCATGGGCTGCTGAGAAGAAAGTAAATTCTTTAGTGTTTGCATAGAATATTCTGTTAGGTTCATTTCACTTATGATGTCATTTAACTTTAGAGTTTCTCTGTTTGTGTCCGGATAACCTATCGGCAAGAGTGGGTTATTGGAGTTGTACACTTTCACTGTATTAGCATCAACCTGTGAGTTTCAGATTGTTTATTTTACAAAATTGTGTGCCCCTTTGTTTGTTTCGTAAATGATTAGAATTATAATGAATTGTAATGTGCTGTTGGTGAATTTTTCCTTTAATGAGTGTTAATTGCCTTTTCCTGTCCTGTCTTGTTTTGGTTTGAAATCTATTTTGCTGGGTATTAGAATAGCCTGTTTGTTTATTAGTTCAATTTGCTTGGAATATCTTTTTCTGTCCTTTTACCCTAAAGTGGTATCTGTCTTTAATGAGGAAGATGTGTTTCTTGTAGGCAACAAAAAGACTCATCCTGTTTTCTAATCCTGCTGTTAGTCTGTTTTTACTGGAAAGTTGAGACTGTTGCTATTTAGAGTTACTATTGAGCAGTGTTTATTAATTTTTTTTTTATTTTGTTGTTGTGGTTGTGTTGATTTTTTTTTTTTCAGACCTCTTATGGTTAACTGTTCTGGGGTTTTTTTGTTCCTTCCTTCTCTTGGGTATGCTTAATCTTCTCTTTAGACCAAAGTATTTCTTATAGTATCCTCTGTTGAATTGGCTTAATAGACATGAATTCCTCAAATTTGTTTTTATCATGAATATTTTTCTTTCTCTTCCAGTTATGACTGAAAGTTTTGTTGGGTATAGTAGTTTGAGCTGACAGCTGTGGTCATTCAAAAACGTATAGAATGTCAGACCAGGTCTTTCTTGCTTTCAAAGTCTATATTGAAAAATTAGGTGTTATTCTGATGAGTCTGCCTTTATATGTGACTTGGTCTTTCTTTTTGGAAGCTTTTAATATCTTTTCTTTGTTCTGTACATTTAGTATTTTTATCATTTTGTCTCTTATCCTGCCCCCATCTTGTTTGGTTTTTCTGTATGCCTCTTGTACTGTGATAGCATCCCTTCCCTTAAATTTCGGAAATTTTCTTTTACTACTATTTATTTTGGAAAGTATTTTCTGTGCCTTTGACCTGGGTTTCTTTTCCTTCTTTTCTACTTTGTATTCTAGATTTGATTGCTACTAGGGGTGAAGAAATTTCAACTACTGTTCAGAGATTGGGAGTACATGTTGCCAATTCAGTTTGTGGAGTGAGGGCATTCTGAAATTTCTAAGTGCATTGTTTTGAGATGCATGTGTACACATACTATGTTCAGGTTAAGGAATTAGGCTGCCAAGTACACTATTAAAATATGCATGTGTGTGAATCTGTATACATAACCCAAACCAAATTGGGGTCCTAGGTACTGAAAACTCCTGTGTGTGCCTACTTCACTGTAATAAGGCATGTTGTAATTAGTCTCCACCCTTGTGACTGAGCAAACAGAGAATAGAGGTACTGTTTGTCCTTGTTATATGTTAAATACTTAAAATTGCCTATATGTAGATTATGCTGAAAATATTTGTTATTGAATAGATGCATGTATGAGTTTATAATGGGAACAATAAGGGGTACTAGCTTTGAGTGCTTCTGAGGATAAAATTGTTACACATAAGAACTAAGGATGGTACCAGACCTCAGAAGTGATCTCATTACCAGACCACAAAGGTTATAATGACTTGCTTTTTATAAATGTAAGCCCATGTTTTCCCTTATTAGCCCCAGGTATTTGAGTTCTTTTCCAATGGCAGGGCTGATAAAATGAAGCCACAGAATTCTATCCATGTAGCTGGCATACTTAAATCCGTGTATTTAACCAGCTTATACTTTCTAGTTAGGGAACTGCTTTTAATGTAGGATAATGAGTGGGAAAAGGATTGAATAAACATAGTTCCTATTTTAAAGCTTCTATTTCTTAAAAATTTCACTCTAGAAGACTAACATACTTATAGTTGTATGCAAACAAAACAGCAACGCTAGGTAGACATTGCTTCTTGTTGGAGAACATCAAGTTTGAGCTGACTGGAAAATATTGACTCAAGCAATTGCTGAACTGTTTATGCCAAGGGACAATAAATCTTGATAGTGAGAAAATACAGAATTTCACTGTTATTACATATTTTTTCCTAGAATTATCTAGAAATTTTGTGGCATGAATGAATATCTTGAGCATAGCTTTTCTTAGGAAAAGTCCCATGAACTAATTTTTAAGTTGAAGACAGAATTCATTAATGTACTTTGGCGGGCTGATGACCTTTCCTCTTTTTCTCCTTTGAACCTTGGGCAGCAAAGCACTTTTATTAGTATCATTTTCTTTAGGTTTCTTTCCATTATGTTCTTTCTACCTCTCATGTTAAAATACTCTATAAAATAGAAGACAAGTAGAAAATACCTTTGACCTGCACCAACTGCAATTAAGGACACATAAAATGTATATGCAAATAGGCAATACTACACAGTGTTCTGATTAAGTAGGAAGTTGATAGTGGGTAAAAAGCCTTGTGGAAAACTGTAAATAAAATCTTGCAAAAGGCCGGGCGGTAGTGGCGCACGCCTTTAATCCCAGCACTCGGGAGGCAGAGCCAGGCGGATCTCTGTGAGTTCGAGGCCAGCCTGGTCTCCAAAGAGAGTTCCAGGAAAGGCGCAAAGCTACACAGAGAAACCCTGTCTCGAAAAACCAAAAAAAAAAAAAAAAAAAAAACTTGCAAAAGACTTATAATTCGATGATCAGATTTATAAAAGCATAAGATCTTAATATATTGACAATTTATAGAAGCAATTTAGAAATACTTGAAAAGGTAGATCAGTTCTTCTAAACCAACTATTGTTGGTTGTTTTTTCTACTCTTTTGTGGGGGCCTGCCACCCAGCTCCTAAATAAATCACACACGGAGGCTTATTCTTAATTATAAATGCCCGGCTTTAACTTGGCTTATTTCTAGTCAGCTTTCCTTAACTTAAATTATCCTATCTATCTTTTGCCTCTGGGCTTTTTCCTTTTCTTACTTCCTTAATCTTTTTTTTCACTCTTACTCTGTGGCTGGCCCCTAGCATCCTCCTCTCCTTGTTCTCTTGCTCTTTCTTCTTTTTCTTCCCGATTTCTTCTATTTATTCTCGGCCTGCCAGCCCCGCCTATCCTTTCTCCTGCCTCACTATGGGCTGTTCAGCTCTTTATTATACCATCAGGTATTTTAGATAGGCAAAGTAACACAGCTTCACAGAGTTAAACAAATTCAACATAAAAGAATGCAACACATCTTTGCATCATTAAACAAATGTTCCACAGCATAAACAAATTAATACATCCTAAAATAATATTCTACAACATTTCCCCCTTTTTGTCTGAATATAAAAGTTTTAACTTTAACATAGTAAAACTGTACACAACAAAAACAGTTGTCAGGAAAGAATCAAATTTACAATATTCTGTCCATTAGTAGTTAGCATATTCAGAGAAAATAATGCACTATCTATTCTATCTTAGTGAATCCAAAGTTTTACACCTAACTTAACTTTCTATCAAAACTAAGGAAAACTGCAACTATAACTATCTAGTCTTCAACTCCATCAAAGACCTAGAAAGATGTAATATTATCTAACAACAGAGACGGTTGGCTGCCTGGACAGTCATTCAAAGTTCCTCTGCAATGTTGGGCCATCCATCTTCAGCCTACAGGCCTAGAGCATCTGACAAATTTTTCAGTGAAGCAGGAAATTTAAAGGACTGTCCTGCCTTGTATTGGCAAAGTTCGTCAGTTGATTTCCTCTGTGTCCTGCATGTCCAGTCTGCACAGCACATTGTCAGCAGTTAAAGGCAAGAGCAGTTTCTTTGCCCAGTGGTTAACCTTGCCACAGTGAAAGCAAACTCCATAAGGAGTTTCTTCAATGCCCATCGTCTTCTCTGAAGTAAATTGGTGCTTCCAGGAGCAGATGTGTCTCATTGTCATGAAGAAAGCCTTAGGCTGACAAAACATTTTAAATACCATATTGTGTAGGTCTTTGAAGTGTTTGAAAACCATTTATCTGTCTAAAAAATATATCTGTATGATCTTGAAAGCATACCTAACATATCTAAAAATTTTATTGTTATAGATGACTTAACTACTGACCTGTGTTTCTTGATTATCCTAAATAGTTCATAATAATAGCTTTCAAAAACTAGAATTTTTTACCTTACATTTTTAAAGGAACTGCATAGGTGCAATACCTTAAACAAGAGTGGAAACATATATACAGTAACAAAAATAACTTTGTATCAATATACTATATTCCCCTAAACGATAACCAACATCCATAACCCACCAAATAATCAACTGCCTCCCATAACCCCACTCTTGGGAATGTGGACATTGTGTTCTCCAAACTGCTTCCTGCTGTCTGTGGACAAAACATCTCTAGGGTCCCAGAGAGAAGATTTGAGATAATGGCCAAGTCCTGGGAAGACCAGCAGTAACCTTTGTTGATAGATATCACCTGTGAAGATTCAGGAGGTGTCCCCTGAACAAACCTGATCTATATTAACCCGGAATGAATCCACAGCGTCTTGTTTCCCATGGAAACAAAAGCAAAACCTCTTCTCCAAAGCATTTTTGACTTCCATTTTAAAGTTAAGGCATTCCTAAAATATCCAGGCTGGTGTATGTCATCAGTCCCTCTTTCAATCCCATGTCTCTCAGCAGCTGTTGTTTGCTTGTCAGCAATCAAAACATTCAAAATCAACACAATACTGTACAGGATTCAGACTCCCTGTGTATTTCCCATCTCTATGTGGCTTACTCTTTTTTTTATTATTTATTTACTTCTCTTTTTAAAGACTTTTTTATTTTTAAATTCTTTCTTTCAATGACTGTTCATACCCTTTTTCTTTTCTTTTTTAAGCCTTTGCCATTTTTAAACACATGGTAACCTTTTTAAAGTTTTTTTTTCCATCTGAACCTGCTTTCCTGCATATCTTTTAGCCTTTTTTGACCACACTCGCAAATTTTAGACTGCTAAGCTACACCTTTAGGCTGCTAAGTGTGGCTCTCTTGGCTTGCTCTGCCTGCTTCTAGGTTTGTGAGAGCCAAGCCTAAAGCTTGTGGCCTGGTTGGAGGTTTGTGACTGAAAACTGCATTCAATCTTCCTAGCCTAAGGAAGCAGGTACTTGTGTTGCCATAAGTGGTTTTTACTTAGCTTGATGTTTCTAGTTTCTATTTAGTGCTGCTGGCTGAACATCAGTGCCTCGTGCCTCTTTTCTTCTCTTTTCTTCTCTTCTCTTTTCTTTTTTCAGCTTTCTCAGGCCCTAGGGATATTCGAGCCTCACGTTGGTATGCCAAATGTTGTTGGTTGTTTTTGCTCTTTATTACACCATCAGGTGTTTTAGGCAAGCACAATAACACAGCTTCACAGAATTAAACAAATGCAGCAAAAAGAATGAAACACATCTTTGCATCATTAAGCAAATGTTCCACAGAATAAACAATTATAACACGTTCTAAAATAATATTCTACAACAACTAGCTACTTTTAATCATCTGACACGTAGATGATAGACTTTTTGTTCAGTTTTATAACAGATGTGAATATATGCCATTCTTGTTTGGTCTGTGCAATAAAGTACCTTAGACTGGAAAACTTATAATTACAGTTATGCAAGCTGGAAGTTTAGGCCAGTGCTCCAAGAGACCTGATGTTGGGTTGTCTGGTAATGGTCCTTTTCTTTTTTCTTTTTGGTATTTTGAGACAGGGTCTACATAGCCCCGGTTGTCCTGGAATTTACTATGTAGACCAGGCTGGCCTCAGACTTAGAGAGATCTGCCTGCCTCTGTCTCCTGAGTGCTGGGATCAAAGGTATGTGCTATCACCGCCCAACACTTAGTAATAGTCTATTTCTTTTCATTTTCTTCCTCTTCTCCTCCTCTTCCTTTTTCCTTTTTTTTTAAAGACAAGGTTTTCCTGTATAACCCTGGCTGTCCTGGAACTTGCTCTGTAGACCAGGCTGGCCTTGAACTCAGATGTGCCTGCCTCTGATTCTTAACAGATGGCACCTGCTATATGTCTTATTATGGAAGAGGCACTCTCTTTCAGGCATATTTTACAACCCTAATGTTCATTAGGGTTGTGCCTCACACACAACCTCCCTCAACATCTTTGCATAGGGGATTAAGATTGAGCATGTGAATTTTTTTTTCTTTCTTTCTTTCTTTTTTTTTTCTAAAGACAGGGTTTCTCTGTGTAGCTTTGCACCTTTCCTGGAACTCACTTTGGAGACCAGGCTGGCCTCGAACTCACAGAGATCCGCCTGGCTCTGCCTCCCGAGTGCTGGGATTAAAGGCGTGCGCCACCACTGCCCGGCGAGCATGTGAATTTTAGGAGGATAGAAGCATCCAGACCATAGCATAGACATATACATATCTGAATAAATGTAGAATAAGTATTTATAAAAATGATAATAAATGGTTTCAAAAGATCATTTCACATTCTAGATTATAACTATGGCATTTTAATTGATCGGTGAAAAACTCGTGTGATCTTTTTGAGATTTTTCTACTCAAACATTCAAAGGATCCTTGTTTTAACTGACAGTGAAGATCTCAAAATTGTTTGTAGGTGCTGGATCTTCAGCTCTAAAGAGGCCATTTGAAGATGGATTAGGGGATGATAAAGATCCCAATAAGAAGATGAAACGAAACTTAAGGAAAAGTATGTAAATCATTATTCTAATTGTGGGAACTAGAGAAGGTTTATAGCTTCAGAAAATAAGAAATGAAGAGTTTCATTGACTTGAATTAGAATTTTAAGAATAGACCTTAGTTGACAAAATTGGTAATTGAACTTTGAGTTTCATTGCTTAGGACATCAATGGGCTGGAGAGATGGCTCAGAGGTTAAGAGCACCGACTGCTTTTCCAGAGGTCCTGAGTTCAATTCCCAGCACCCACATGGTGGCTCACAACCATCTGTAATGAGATCTGGTACCCTCTTTCGTATACATAATAAATAAATAAATCTTAAAAAAAAATTAAAAAAAAAGACATCAATGCTGACAAATAGAAATTAATGGGACATTATTTTTAGCATCCTATTAGTATAAGAAATTCAAAGACTACTCATGGAGAGAATTTGTATTTTAAAATTCTCATTTTTGTAAACACATGAGAAATTTAAAAACATTCTTTATATTTATTTTATTAGACATAATGAATGAATGTTTTGCCTGCATTTATGTATTTGCACCATGTGCATTCCTGGTGCCTGCAGAAGTCAGAAGAGGACATCAGGTACCCTAGAAATGGAGTTAACAGGTGGCGGTGAACCACCATGTGTGTGGATGCTGGGAACTGAACCCAGGTCTTCTGCAAGAGCAAGTGTTCTTAGCTGCTGCTCTGTCTTTCTAGACCATCACATGGGGAATTTATAGTGGCTAATGGGAGCTACAGATATATTGTTTGAAGCCAAATGGTTTTCTAGTTAATTTCTAATCTATTTTCTCTTTCTTTCATAGTTCTGGACAGTAAAGCAATAGACCTTATGAATGCACTAATGAGATTAAACCAGATCAGGCCTGGGCTTCAATATAAGCTTTTGTCACAGTCTGGCCCAGTCCATGCCCCAGTCTTCACAATGTCTGTAGATGTGGATGGCACAACATATGAAGCCTCAGGACCATCCAAGAAAACAGCAAAACTTCATGTAGCAGTGAAGGTACAGTATTCTTTTACTTGCCAGTGCTTCCTTTGTTTTGTTCAGATAAAGTGCTTACCTATATCTGTAAGGCTTTAAGGACAGTGACATAGAAACTTCTTTCACCTATGGATCACATTTGTTATTGTTGTGACATGTGTTGATTGTATGCAATTTAGAAAATACAGAAATTGTATGCCACATTTTTGAGGCAAAGATAATATTTATATATAGTGCATTGTTCATAGTGATGCTTTGTTCTTGAGATATTTTTATAGAGAATAATAATGAAGATTTTTGAGTAATCATATAGATAATCCCCAAATAATGAATCTTTGATTTATTGTAGACTAATGCCAAAATGTCACAGATCATGCATGTACAATGAAGACTGATTTTTATTCTGTCATTTAAGAGTATATGGTATAAAATAGAATTAGTCTGTTTTCATGGATATTACATTTGCTAAAATATTGTTAAAGTAGAGCAAGCAGTATGCTAGATGCTAAGGAAAGAGTTTATGGAGTTTAGTGGAGTTTATGGAGTTTAGTGTGGATAGGATGGAGATACAGATAATGCATATATGCAAAGTGTATAGTGTGCTAGTGATTAGAACTATACAGAAAAATAGTAACAAAGTGATAAAAAAAATAACAGACAGTCCATTCTGCTTTGTTTATAAATTTAAAATGAGACTATAAATTGAACCCAAGACTTAAGACTGAAAAAAGAGTTTAATAACTGCTTTAGTTGTTTTCTATTGCTGTGATAAAGACCATAATCAAAATCAGTGTGGGCAGGAAAAGGTTTATTTCAGCTTACATCTTACATACATCATGTAGGGAATTCAGGGCAGGAACCTGGAAAGAAGAATTGAAGCATAAGTAAGCCATGGAGGAATTCTGCTTAACTGGTTTGCTCCCAGTGACTTTCTCTGTCTGCTTTCTTATTGCCTCCCATAGTGGGCTAGGCCCTCCCACATCAATCAGTTAAAAAAAAAATACTCCACAAACTTGCAGACAGGCCAATCTTATGGGGGCATTTTCTTTTTCTTTTTGTTTTTTTTTCCCCTGGTGCTGAGGAACGAACCCAGGGCCTTGCACTCTACCACTGAGCTAAATCCCCAACCTCAAGGCGGGGTGGGGGGGTGGGGTGGAGTGGTGGTGGTGGTGGTGGGTTTCTTAATTGAGAGGTTCTCTTTTCCCAGATGACCCAAGTTTGTGTCAAGATGACAACCAAACCAAAACAAACCATTGCAAATGAGCTGTGCTGAGTACCCTGAGAATGAACTGCAAATTTAAAGCTAAATTCTGTAGTGAGTAAACTGTTTATGGCATAAGAACAGTCAGTTGGTTTTTGAGAGTCACAGTTGTGTCTGTTAAGGGTCAGGTGGGCATTTCTTCTTGGGTAGATCTCTGCAACATAGGATACCAGTAATCCTTAATGGATTGTCTCCTTTTACTGTATGCTAATAGCCTCATAGCAATTTGTAGTTCATTTTTTTAACACAGTGAATTAGATACTATTTTCATTTGATGCAGTGATAACAATATTATACCACGATGGGTTATTTTAACCTAACTTTTGGTAAACATGGTGGACTTGTAGACTTAGAGTTTCTCAGTTTGCTTTCTTACATTCCAAGGGTATATAAGCACACATCTGAAGCATCAGTTATAATTCCAATGGCATTGGGTCAGAGGAGTGAGTTAACATCCTTTTTATAATTTGTGTTTCAGAAGATGACTTTCATGCTTTTTCTCTTTCTCTCCTTTTTCTTTTTTTTGTCTTTAATTGCAGTTTGGGTAGAATGTGCAGTTGAGTAGTAAATCTGAACTATGTGAAGAGTTGAGATTTGACTGTTTTGAATGGCCACTCAATTAGATTGCTGATCCACTCAGAGGAGATGAAATATCAGAGTAAATCAGCTTTGAAGCTTTGGATACCCCTCTGTGGATAATTTGTTTGTTTGGCTTATGATTATTATGCAGCAGTGTGATATGGAGACGTAGTCAGAAGTAGCCTGTGGTTCATTTTGGGTCTCCCCATTCTTATACTAGTTTGTGTACTGGATAGCTATATTCTAGAGTTTGCTTTCTGTGTTGAGGCAGAGTTCTTCCTAAGATTTTCAAGTTTTAATGTTTAATTGTGTGTGTGTGTGTGTGTGTGTGTGTGTGTTGGGGAGGGTGTACATGTGTGATGGCATGAATGACTCTCAGAGGACAACTTTTGGGAGTCTGTTCTCTATTTTTAACTTAAGAGATCCACAGATGAAACTCAGGTCATCAGATGAGGCAACAAGTACCTGTATCCTCTATCTTGCCAATACAAGCTTTTCGGGTAGTTTTTATTGTATACCTGGCTTTGCAAAAGTTGGCTTTCCTTTTCTTTTCTTTTTTTTTTTGGTCATATATGTTTGTTGTAGTTTAGAGAATGAATGAAACATCCTTAATTCCAACAGTTAGAAATAACAGCAACAGGTTTTACGTTAAGTGCAGAAGGTGTTTATTTTTTCCCAAGCTTTATTTTTACTTAAACTTGCAATTCCAAAATTCAAGGAAGTTTAGCTGTTTGATGTAATCATGGAATTTGTACTAATTGGGTGGCAAGACCCAAGCTGAATTGATGCAGGGCATTTTTAAATCTTTATTATTCCATTTAATGTTTCTGTATATGAATATCGGCTAGTACCTGAGAATTCACTTGGGATTTGGCAAATAATTTGGTTTTATATTAGGTTTTGGAAATAGAAACTTAAGAATTCTCAAAAAAAAAAAAAATGCTCTAAGAGCAGTGGACCTCCATGTTGTGTATAAATATGTACATAAAGTAGTTCCCTGTTGCTTTGCTCATCTAAACATAGTTATTTTTCTATTGAGGGTTGTTCTAATATTAACTGATGGCTGAAAAATTTATTTTTATCAAGCTATCATAAAGTACTTGTTTTGAATGTCTTAGTTTATTACTTTTCATATTTTTGACCTTGTCTGATTATCCTCTAAGATACATTCTAGAGATGGAATTACTGGGCCAAAGTTAATGAATAATTCATTAAAAAATGTATTGGGAATCCTATTATATATCAGAATACATTGCCAGATTGCAGTCCCTGAAGGTCGTACACATATTTACAGATGAGTCAGAGGCAGTGCTGCCCTTCTGAAGGTAGATCCTTGGACAGGACCTTCAGAAAGATCACTCCAAGTCAAAGTACAACAAATCGACTAGAAATTTGTCACTGCCACGATAGTCGGCTTAGCTACCCAGCTGTACTTCCCTCTCCTTCTGCAGCTCTTTTTTTCTGAGAGCCCCTGATAGAGGGTACATTTCACATATTCCTGTCATGAAAGTAATTGTGCTTTAGTGTGGAGAAAAGACAACATGGGGGACAAGGAGTGAAGACTTTTTTTTTTTTTAAATGACAGGTCTTCTCTGTGTAGCCCTGGCTGGCCCTGGAACTCACTCTATAGACCAGGCTAGCCTGGAACTCAGAGATCTGCCTGATTCTTCCTCTAAATGGCCCTGAGTAAAGGCGATGAATGAAAACCTTTTAGAGAAGTGTTTAGATCCATTAGGTGTTCTGAGAACCTGAGACCAGATCTCCATCCTACAGAAGCTATGAATCTTAGTTTCTTTTGAGCACAGAACCATGGAGTATTTGCTTTTTACTTCCAGTGCCTAGTCTTTGAGGGTAGCTCATCTTTCTTAGTCTTAACCTGTATCAGACTCAACTGTCTTCCAGGAAAAATGGGCCACAGTTACATACATAACTTGCTTTCAAGTTACCTTGTTTCAGTGAATTATCTTGAGAATTTTAAGCTCAGTTGATGTGTTTAATATGTTTGACTATGTTTTCTAGATACTTAAGCTGATTTTCTTTGATGTACTGGTTTTGCTTATTTTTGTCTTAACATTAATTTGAAACAAAGTTTGGTTCTGCTGAAGAAAGTAGACCAGGACATTTATTAAGTAGGTGAAAATGGATTTTACACAGGAAATATTGCAATGGGTAGTAGTGAGGAAAACATCTTAGTATGTAACTGGACTGAATTCTCACTCCATAGTTTATTGCCAAGGATCAGAGAATGATGAATGGGTGGGAAATTACTGAAAAGAAACATCAGGGGTAAAGCATGATTTCTGACTAAACAGAACCAGCAGAATTTGTTTTCTATAAAAAAAAAAAAATTGTGTGTGTGTGTGTGTGTGTGTGTGTGTGTGTGTGTGATTGTAAAATGTGTACACGTGTATGTGGGCATCCAACATAGAAGAGTGCGTTGGATGCCCTTCTTTATCACTTTCTGCTTTATTCCTTTGAGGCAGAGTCTATTCCTGAACCTGGGGTTTGCATATTCTGGACTATGCTTGAAGCCAGCAAGTCCCACCCATCCTCTTGTCTCTGTCCCACATGGAACTGAGATTACGGGTATGTACAGGATGCCCTGCTTTTGCATGGGTGCTGTGATCCAAACCCAGGTTCTCATGATTGTGCAGCAACAGTTTTCACTATTGAACCATCTTTCTAGCCCCTGACTAGCAGGATGCATTCTGAAGGCAGGCCAAGGCAATTGGACATCATACATGAGATTGTGTGATATGATAGGATTTGGTCAGATACTGTGAATGATAAGATAGGAACAGAACCAATGTAACCTAGCAGGATTCTTGCTGCAATTGGCCTACTGAGAATAAGGAACCTAATTTAAAAAGTGGTCCTGCTGGGGTATGATGGTGTATGCCTTTAATCCCAGCACTTGAGATGCAGAGGCAGGTGGATCTCTGTGAGTTCAAGGCCACCCTGGTCTACAGAGTGAGTTCCAGGACAGCCAGGGATACATACAAACACTATCTCAAAATTTAAAAAAAAAAAAAAAAAAAAGGTAGAGAGATTTGTAGCTAGACTTTGATCCAGAAGAATCTTAGCAATTGTAGAGATCTGAGAACTCTTCACTTCTGACTTCTTTAGCCCATTCTAGTACTCTGAGAAGGTGTGTGATGGAGAATGACTTGAAGTTTCTTACTAGTCCTGTCCCTTGTCTGCCAAACCCTGCCTCTACCCTGGTGTGTCTGCATCACCACACCACCACCCACACTGAAACAAGGGCTTCATGTATGCCAGGCAAGAGCTCTACTTCAGATACCTTTTATTAGCTATTTTAAAGATTTATTTTTATATGTGTGTAAGTGTTTTGCCTTCATGTATGTATGTGTGCTGGTGTCCGTAGTGGTCAGAAAAAAGTGCTGGGTCTCCTGGAACTGGAGTTACAGGTGGTTGTGAACCATCACCTGGGTGTTGGAAACTTAACCCAGGTCCTCTGCAAGATCAGCCAGTGCTCTTAAGGGCTGAACGTCTCACCAGCCTGTTATTTAAAAATAGTTTTTAGAGCCAGGCAGTGGTGGCACATGCCTTTAATCCTAGCACTCAGGAGGCAGAGGCAGGGGGATCTCTATAAGTTCGAGGCCAACCTGGGCTACAGAGTGAGTTCCAGGAAAGGTGCAAAGCTACACAGAGAAACCCTGTCTCGAAAAACAAACAAACAAACAAACAACAACAACAACAACAACAAGTTATTAGGTATCTAATTATCTTGAAAGTGGATACTGTGTCCCTTAAGAGATAATACATCACTTTTATAAACTTTGTAAATGTCCTGAATTGTATTGCTGTCTTTACTTGGGCTAATAAATAAATGACTTAGGACAATCGAGAAGAGCAAAGCAGGAAGTGGTATTCAGTGATTAGCATTGAGGTTTTAGTTGTCTGTGTTAAACTGAGAAACATTCTCTCCCCTGATGTGATGCTGAGATTTTTTTTTTTTTTTTTTTTTTTAAAGATTTTATTTATTTATTATGTACACAGTAAGAGGGTGCCAGATCTCATTACAGATGGTTGTGAGCCACCATGTGGGTGCTGGGAATTGAACTCAGGACCTCTGGAAGAGCAGACGGTGCTCTTAACCTCTGAGCCATCTCTCCAGCCCGTGATGCTGAGATTTGAACCTAGGCCAGTGCCTGCATCCCAAGCCACATCCCTCTCTGTGCCTCTGTACTAGAGGAAAGAAGCCCTATTGTTGGTCAGTTCAACTTTGACCTATGGTGGGCATTATTAATGTTAGTTTTGTATTGATGGCTCTTGTCCAGGGTGAAATTTCTCAGGGAGAGCATTATTTTCAGAACTCAGTGGAGCAGGTGTTTTCTTTATGAAATATTGATGGATTAGCCAAGTGATGTTAGTATACTTAGTGCTGTCTGAGTACTTTTAGAACTTAAGATCTTAAAAGGGGTTTTTGACCTGATTGCCAAATAAACACAAGGAATTTATTTATGGTAAGAATGCAGATTCTCCATATAGGAATTGGATGAGTTAGTTTCCAATTCACTTTGTACAGAGTTTAGCTTAAGCCCCCTCTTTTTTTGGAGTATTACTGTTTTATCTATATTGGTAAAATCTTTTATAGAGATGCCATTTTCTGCGAAGAATTTTTTTTTTTTTGTAGTAACTTGGTTACTGTAACATCATTTTGAGTCACCTATTAAGTACAGTTGGTACAATGAAGAAGAAATAGGACATTGCTTATATATTCCAGCAACTGAAAGCTGATCTTTTAGACCCTACTCCTATATCATGGGCTTATTGCTTTAATTAAGGTTGAGAGAATAGCTTAGTGGTGAGCATGTATGTAGCCTGGCAAGGCCTTGGGTTTGATCCTTATCACTCTCTTTAATTTAAAAATAAAGTAAAAAAGGTTTAGTCAGTAACTCCTATTAACCTGCTTTGAAAGAAACTCAATAAGATTCTAGTGAATTCATTGTCATGTTTACTGTAAAAGTAGTGTGATCTAGAAGGAGAGGTCAAAGATGCTGTACATGTGCATGCACATACATACTTGCAACACAGGTCCACAAAGGTAGTATTGTGAAAGCTTTGTTTCAGAAAACTGAGAAACCCCAGGACATAAAGCTAGGAAGCCTTAAGAGAGATGCCTAAGAAACACAGCTGGCAATTGTGGCTCTACTGGTAAACCAGTTTGAAGGTAAAACACAAAACAAAACCAGCCAAATACAAACAGGACAAAGCAGTAACAAAAACAACTCTGGATTCTGTTCCTTGGCCAATTCCTCAATGATTGTCATAGAATTTGGAGGTCAGCTGATCCAGTCTTCCTGCTTTGCAGTTGGAGAGGTTGTAGAACAGAGGAGAGTGATAGGAGTAGATTTCAATGTCTCTTTGTTTTCTAATTTCATTTCCTTTTTTAAGTGCTGTTTTGCTGTCCCTCTCCCCCTTTTCCATTGGTTGAGCTTGACCATGCTGTATCTTTTCTTTATTGTTCTCCAAATTAAATGAGCTAGCAGTAACTTTAGGCTTGCATTTTTGAATCTTTGAGCTTGGTACTCGGAGGCAGCTCTCCCGTCTTCATGCAGTGCTACCCTGGTAGGTGGGATGGACTGAATTGAGGATTCACAGGTGTAGTGCCATCTTGTTCTTCACAGGTGTTTCCGGAAACTAAATGTTACAGATTCTAAGACTTTTTAATCTCAGAATTTCAGTTGTCCTTTTTGATCTTTGGTAAGTGAATAAATGTGTTTTAATGGGATTTGTACAGGTTTTACAGGCAATGGGATACCCAACAGGTTTTGATGCAGATATTGAATGTATGAGCTCCGATGAAAAATCAGATAATGAAAGCAAAAATGAAACAGTGTCTTCAAACTCAAGCAATAATACTGGAAATTCTACAACTGAGACCTCCAGTACCTTAGAGGTATACTTGTGTTCTTTTCTTCCTTGGAATAAAGTAGTGCGAGTGCTGTGGAAACCTTAGAGATGTGGAAAAGAACAGGTGTCTCATAGAGGAATATATTACTATAGTTTGAGTGGTAGTGGGTATCAATCTAAACCTTGTGGATATTAGGCAAGCACTCTACCACTGAGCCACAGCTGGAGCTCTCTGATTGCTTGTTTTGTTTATTTTTGAGACTGGGCTTCTAGTAGTCCAGGCTGGCCTCCACCAACTCCCTGTATAGCTAGGTTGACACTGAACTCGCTTCTACCTTCCAAGTGCTGGGATTACAGGAGTATTGCCACAACATCTGGCTCTTTTACCTTAATTGTGCCCAGATTTATTTCTGAATATACTTAGGAAGGCAGCCATGTTTCAACATAGCTTACATCTTAATTTTCTTTTATGAACTCAAAAAGCATCTGTCAACATACCTATGCAAAAAAAATAGATATACCCCAATTCAAGTAGCCTACTGGCCATAGAAGATAATTATAATGTATCAAGACTATCGGTACTAACTGAAGAACAAAAACCTAAAAGATCTAGTAGAGGAAACAGATTTTTTAAAGTGCATGCA
Organism: Peromyscus eremicus; assembly: GCF_949786415.1. Lineage (NCBI taxonomy): Eukaryota > Metazoa > Chordata > Mammalia > Rodentia > Cricetidae > Peromyscus > Peromyscus eremicus. Next base: position 11,396,210 of record NC_081419.1, on the reverse strand, counting down.
TGCTAAGCTGGGGCACATGAGGGTATGCATAAGTTCACCATTTAATTTGTGCATCCTTACAGGAGGGCGCAGACTGCCAACTGTGTGTTTCAGAATCGGAGTCAGTCCTAGACTGAACTAGTGATCCCAGATAATAGAATGGAATGAATCTAAGTACTGAGTATTTATAGTGCATTGGGAGGAGCTCCTGTTGGCTGCATTCTCTGCTGTGGGATGGTCTGTATGTTAAATGTGTTGCTGATTGGTCAATAAATAAATCACTGATTGGCCAGTGGCCAGGCAGGAAGTATAGGCGGGACTAACAGAGAGGAGAATTGAGAGAACAGGAAGCTGGGTGAGGGAGACACTGCCAGCCGCCACCATGACAAGCCGCATGTGAAGATGCCGGTAAGCCACGAGCCATGTGGCAAGGTATAGATTAATAGAAATGGATTAATTTAAGCTATAAGAACAGTTAGTAAGAAGCCTGCCACGGCCATACAGTTTGTAACCAATATAAGTCTCTGTGTTTACTTGGTTGGGTCTGAGTGGCTGTGGGACTGGCGAGTGAGAGAGATTTGCCCTGACCTTAGCCAGGGAGGAAAACTCTAGCTACAATTCTCTCTGAAGAACAGGCTTTGGAATAATAGCAGAAACTCACATTTATTTTATTTTATTTTATTTTATTTTTTAAAGAAAGGTGCTTATTGGGGGTGAGGAAGCACATATACATAGCAGACATAGAGCACACAGAGAAAAAGACTCTGCAAAGCAGAGGGAGGACTCAGAAAGCTGAGAAACCCAGTCTCTTCTCCAGGGACTTTAAAGCCTCTATAGAGTCTTCCTTCCCTAATTTAGGGTTAGTCAGAAGAAAGACAAGATGGTTGATTGGCCCAGGACTGTTGTGTGACATGTTCTGAGCAGGTCTTGAACTTGAGCCTGCCCATCACAGGGGGCTTGCTGGTGGGAGACAAAAGCCACCAAGGCCTTTGTTTTAAGCTGCCAGGCTTTTGTCTCAAGTCAAAAGCTGGCCATCTTGAAAATTTGCCATCTCTCTTGCCTAGCCATGGCCCCTCTCCCTGTCTGTCTGCCTAACAGGGAGTCTAACTCCTAGTCCTCATTACCCTTCCTTGGTGGGGAGAGTTTAAGGGGGACAACTCCTCTTAGCTTCTTCGAGCTGACAAAGGGTTGACAATGTGGGCAGCAGTCACAGTGTTTTAAAAGAGGGGTCATCTAATGGACTATGATAAAATTTAACTGATGGCAATGATCCAGAGCACAAGAAAGCTATTTGGTGATGGTATGTATCTTTGGAGCTTGTTGTGTGAGGTAGCATCTTGATGAGTTGGTCCTCAAAAGAAATCCCAAGATAGGTCTTAAAATGATACCAACTTCAGAAGTCTGAGATGAGCCCCCAGAGTGATACTGTCTAGGAGTCTTGGTTAAGTTTATTTTCTCTGCCAGTTAAAAGAGTAAAAAGTGGGTAGGAAAAATCTGTAGACAGCAGATAGCAGCAAAGAAATTTCAAGCCCAAAAGATAGAATGGCAGGCAGTTGAAGGAAGAAAGCATTTTATTGAGGATGAGGAAACACATACACACAGCAGACATGCAGAAAAAAAAAGACCTCCTGCAAATCAGGGGAGACTTGGAAAGCCAAAAAAAATATCCTAACGTTAAAAAAAAAAAAAACAAAAAACAAAAACAAAATCAACTTTCCTACCCTTAGTTTTAAGAATAAGTAATTGTTAAGGACTCAAGTCTGTAAATCCCTGTCAGTAACTTTAGCTTCAGGTGCTTCAAACACAGTGTCCAGAACCTGAAGATGCACCACTGCAGAAAGCAGAAAGATAGATTCATAGTAGGTGCTCCAGATAAACGCAATAATGTGAAATCTCAAAGGAAGAAGTAGTTGTTCCTGGCACATACACATACAGCCATGCAAATTTAGAATGCTGCAGCAAGAACAGTTCTGCATGAGGACTTTTGCCATCCCAGGAATAGGAGGAAGCAGGTATTCTGGCCTGAAAGAAGACAAGATGTCATGACCTGGAGTTGCAAGTACATGTCTGAGAAATGCCAAGTGTGCTGGTTGGTATGGAGAACACTGATGGAGCATAAAGTCTGAGGAGGACACTAGGTTCTCCTAAGTTGCTGAAGAGGGTAGGTAGGGAGTCTGTTAGCAGAGGATTGCTCCTTTACTGGTGGTAGTAAAGGACCACTTACTGTTTTGTTGACAGTGATATGTTTACCAGGACAAGGAAGAGCCTATAAATTATGAAGTCCAGGTGACTAGATTACAGAGAGAATTAGGAAAGAAAAGAGCAATGTGAGCTGCTCTCATAGCAGCTACACGAGTTTTGGTAGTGGGTACTGTTTACACTTTGTGGTAATCAAGTAGAGACCTCTTATTTCTTCATTTAATAAAGTTTAATTGATCAAAATTGGTGATTTGTGTGTGCTGGGGTGTGTGTATGTGGGGGGGGAGATAAAGCATATTTGTTTGCATAAAAAGGGTTTGGTAGTTTGGACCCATCCTTCTAATAAGGCTGTAATATATCCCCATCCCTATATTGCCATACTTCCCTTTGGCCTTTGACTTGCTAATTCTCCCTTTTCCCTTGATACCTACTCATGATTGGTCTGGCACTTATCCCTTTAAAGCCAGGTGTGCATGTCAATTTTAAGAAAACTGTCCCGATTGCCTTTAAAAATAATTTTTTGTGGATGGGTGTGGCAGTAGTTGGCTGTAATCTCAGCTCTTGGAAGGAATGAGAATATAAAACTCGAGTTCCACTGGGCAGTGGTGGCGCACACGTTTTATCCTAGCAGTCAGGAGGCTGAGGCAGGCAGATCTCTGAGTTCAAGGCCAGCCTGGTCTACAGAGTGAGTTCCAGTATAGCCAAAGCTATGCAGAGAAAACCTGTCTCAAAAACAAAAACAAAAACAAAAACAAAAAAACAAACCAAACCAAAACAAAACAACAAAAAGCATTGAGTTCTAGCTTGCTTGGAGTAGAGAATGAATTCAAAGGGAGATTTCACCTCAGCAGTACAAAACAGAGTATGGTCTATTCTCCCATGTTTTCACAGCAGGCACCTGCTCTGCAACACACACAGTTTTACAGTGATGAAACCAGGGAATGACTACTTGTATTGTTATTTTTAAACTTCAAAATCCATAGTTTATAGCCTATTGTTTTTACATTAGGTATCTTCAAATATATTTAGAGGGACTGAGAGGCATATAGAAACATTTGCCTCTCATATCCAAAATTGAGAGTTATTTCTTGCACATCTAAAGATGGAAACGGTGAACCTCAAGGCATCAAGCAAATTCTGGTTGTTGTATCTGCTTTGCTAGTTACCTACAGTCTCAGAACATGAACAGTTCAGTTCAGACCCTGGACTACTGTGGAGTGAGTAGCAAGGTTGCCTTGGGTTTTTCAATGAAGGCAGAACTGCTTCAAAGGCAGGCTGTTGAGATGACTACAGTAATTACCACTTTCATCACTTTTGATAATGTTTTGCCATGAGGGGACAAAGGTGATTCATTTTAGCCCTTAAATGTCTTCAAGTAGAATTAATGAGTTTACTTTGAGCATAATTATATTAAAAAGAAATTCAGTGTTCTGAAGTCTTGATTGAACCTCTATCTTCCCTGTCTCTTAGGTAAGAACTCAGGGTCCTATCCTCACAGCAAGTGGCAAAAACCCTGTAATGGAGCTCAATGAAAAGAGGAGAGGTCTCAAGTATGAACTCATCTCAGAGACTGGTGGAAGCCATGACAAGCGCTTTGTAATGGAGGTGTGTACCTAGATACATACCCACCTTATTTTTCATCTCACAGACATATTCTTGAACTGATAGTAGAAAGCATTTTAGCTTTATTATTTTAAGAACACTTTTTGACTTTCAGTATTATGATTGTTCTTAAAATTTTTCATTTTTTAGATTTGTTTATTTTACTTTATGTGTACTAATGTTTTGCTTGCATGTATGTATGTGTATCATCCCCTGAAACTGGAGTTACAGATGGTTGTGAGCCACATGTGAGTGCTAAGAATTGAACCCAGGTCCTCTGTAAGAGCATCAAGTGCTCTTAACCATTGAACTATTTCTCCAGCCCTATGATGTCTTTGAATTAAAACCACGTACAAGGAGTTGTCTAAGATAACTGTAAAGTGCTCTTTGTAATTTCAGGTAGAAGTAGATGGACAGAAATTTAGAGGTGCAGGTCCAAACAAGAAAGTGGCCAAGGCAAGTGCAGCACTAGCTGCCCTGGAGAAGCTGTTTTCTGGACCCAATGCAGCAAATAATAAGAAAAAGAAGATCATTCCTCAGGTATGAGTGAAGCAACCATTGTAATATTAAGTTAAATTTCCTGCTTATTTGCCATTTTACTGTCTCCTTTAGTCTTATTTTTTTTAAACCCACATTTGGGAATCAAGATAGGCAGATAGATCCCTGTGAATTCCAGGTCAGCCTGGTCTACATATGGAGTTCCAAACCAACCAGCGCTACATATTTATCTGTGTCTCTGAATGTATGTCACATGTGTGAGGGTGCCTACAAGCCCAGACTAGAGTGTGAGATCCCTTGAAGCTGACTGTAGTTGCAGGTGGTCAAGTCAGTGGTGAGGCACCAGAAGTAGATACTGGGAACCAAAGTCAGAGCAGTTAGCACTCTTTACCACTGAGCCATTACCCTACCCTCACCATATTTTTAATTGACATGTAAGCTAAGGGGTTTCATTATGACTTTTCTTTTTTGGTTTTTCGAGTCAGGGTTTCTCTGTGTGATCCTTGGCTGTCCTGGAAGTTTCCCTGGCCTCGAACTCAGGGATTCACCTCCCTCTGCCTCCTGAGTGCTGGGATTAAAGGCGTGTGCCACCACAGCATGGCTTCTTATGATATTTTTATACATGTTTGTCATGGTACTTTGTTCTCCCAACCCACTATCCTCTACCCTGTCCCAATCCCTTCTAACCCAATGCTGGTACTTTTCTCCTCCCAAATGGTCTTATTTTGTACATAATGATCTCTATTTCCACCCATTTTTTCTGGAAATAACCATAATTTCATCTTCTTTATAGCTAAATAAAAGTTCTCTCTCTCTCTCTCTCTCTCTCTCTCTCTCGTCTCTCTAGTGTGTGTGTGTGTGTGTGTGTGCATGTGCATGCGTGCTCACGCACACATCATATTTTCTTAATCCATTTATCTGTTCATGGACTTCTAGGCTGATTCTGTATCTTGACTATTGTAGATATTACAGCAATAGATATGGATATGCAATTATCTTTGTAGTGTAGACCTAGAATCCTTTGGGAGTATACTCAAAGGAGTGGTATAGCTGTGTTATACTATAGTTCTATTTTTAGTTTTTTGAGGAACCTTTGTATGATTTTTATAGTGGTTATCAAATTTACATTTCCACCAGCAGTGAATAAAGATTCTTCTTTTTAAAAAAATCCTTATTTTATGTCTATGGATATTTTCCTGCATGCACATATATGTGCACCATGTGTATGCCTGGTGC